>NW_027317507.1:0-13022 GCF_032062135.1 Pyxicephalus adspersus | reverse complement strand
ATGTTTTACAAGTCACCTGGAAAAGTACAGACACAAATTAAATACAACAATGACACATTTACTGAATCTTATAATATTACTGGCATGGTTCTCAGGTGAGGATTCCTATGACAATATTCCTTAGACAACCAAAGAGCTGATAATGGCTGAACTGATGATTGTTTTTTTTCCCAGGTATCCAGTCTGCAGAACTTACCCAGTCTGATCCAGCGGTGATAAAGCCGGGGAACTCCCATACTCTGACCTGTAAAGGTTCTGGAATCACCTTCAGTGGCTATACGATGCACTGGGTCAGACAATTCTCTGATGGAAGGTTACAATGGTTGTGCAGTATTTATAACAGTGGAAATATAAACTATCATGATGATGTTAAAGGAAGAGTCACAGCCACTAAAGATGACAACAATAACATGCTGACTCTGAAAATGGACAACATGAAAACAGAAGACTCTGCCATGTATTACTGTGCAAGAGACACACTGATTGAAAATCTGTCTTCATATGACAAAAACAAATCTGTCATTTCTTTATTATTTCAGTAGGGGGCAGCAAATGTATCAAATAAAAAGTGATTAATAAATAACACTGGGGAACGCATGTTTTGTTGAGTTAGATCTTACACTTGTTTTTTTACTAATTTTTGGGTGATGAATCCAGAAATGACCCCAGTTTTTTGCCATCAAATCCAGTTTTTATGATACAGGGTACCCTTCATTTTGACAAAAACATACAAATTTTACATACAATGAAAAAATATTATTATAATAACTTGACTGTACCATTTATTTAAATTTATTTTGTTCATACAAAGGATTTGTTGTTACTCTATGACATTTTTTAAAGTAAAACATGAAAAATAATCGTGTAAGCGGTTCAGGTAACAATTTATAACTTTTCCTGGAGTGTTCAGTGTTAGGATAATTCCACCAGATGCTCCAACAATAGTCAGTAATCATATGTACATCCCATCTACCCTGATATCGTCCTTCCATGACCTTCAAATCTTAGTGGAATTGTTCACCTTGCTCATCACTGATCGCACCAAGGTTTTCCAGGAAGTTAGAAAGATGGCTATGC
Source organism: Pyxicephalus adspersus (assembly GCF_032062135.1). Classification (NCBI taxonomy): domain Eukaryota; kingdom Metazoa; phylum Chordata; class Amphibia; order Anura; family Pyxicephalidae; genus Pyxicephalus; species Pyxicephalus adspersus. The sequence goes on along the minus strand of NW_027317507.1, from coordinate 11,945 downwards.
AGAAAATGCACCTTGATGCTCATATTGCAACCAAGCATTTTGTAGCTTTCCAAGAGTTTCTGGACAATTTCCGTGTAATTATTTGCTTGTGTGTTTCCAAAAAAGCCCCCCAGTGTAATTATGTCATACAATAATATTTTATGGGTTGTACAGGAATGCTGTTTTTCTATTTAATGTTACAGTGTATGTATAGCTGTGTTTTCTCATAGAGTAAGGAAAGATTAGGATTTTTCTGTATCATTGTCTCTGTTTGTCTTAATGAGTGATAGGAAATTCAAATGTTATCTTTCACTAGAATAGAAATAGAAAGGAAATCTAATGGGGACACATATTTTAGGGACAGTGAGAGAGTAGAGAGTAGGTAATAGGGGTAATAGTAAGAGAGTAATTCCATACCACTTAATTGGCCACCCTGGTTAAACTCACATTCTGTGGGCAATAACAGGTTTTTTTTACATAGTTAAATGATACTGATTTTAGATAAAAATTAGGTAAATAGTAAATTTAAAAGTAAATAACAATATCTAAAAAGATGGACAACTGAATTGGAAAGTGGTGCATTCTATCATATCAGGGACATTTGGGAGGTAGATTTAATACCTGCCAAGAAATGCAACAGAAAGTGAAAAATAATTATTACACAGTAATAGGAATTACTCCTAATACTTTGTGGTGAAAATGTTTCACTTTCTGTTGCATTTCTTGGCAGGTATTAATTTGCGGTTTAATCTTTTGTCAAATTCAATCTTAATCAGAAAATGTTTTAGCAATAAATACTGATGCCGGATTAAGCCCACCATAACTAGCTAGATGGGGTGATAACCTCATTTAGGGGAGGAGGGATGAGAACAGAACTTTCTTTAGGCAGGTAAATCGGTCTATGAAACATTTATCACAGCCTGCAACATTTAATGCCACTGTTTACATTGCCCCATTTAGAAAAGTGTTGATCACATTTATGAATGATTGACTTCACTATTCTATTGTATTCCAATGTGATGATCACAGTAAAAAAAAAAACACTAAACAAAGAAGTGGTGATCTGTCAAAATTATTCTCCTGCCCTGCACAATCATGTGACAATATGACAACATGTCCTTGTCTGTGTGTGTATCTTATGGACGGAGGCAGAGATAGCAAACATATTGCATGGTTATGTCCAGTCCTGTTCAGGGGAAGCTATGATTTCACCTGTCACTAGCTAACCAGAACAGATCTTCTTTTGACATCTATATAAGAGGATAATTCCATACCACATAGAAAGCTTTTTCCCAAGGATTGTTTTGTTAATCAACTGAATTATCCATTAACTGTGTTTTTGTGTTCATCTAGTTTGAATTGCAAATCTCGATGAAGATATTTGTTCTGCTATGTAAATTATATGACGTCATTTCCTATTCTGAATCCCATGTACAGTATAAAGGCAGTGAGAATGTTTTACAAGTCACCTGGAAAAGTACAGACACAAATTAAATACAACAATGGATTAGGCAGTTGGAGTCTAAGAAGGCAAGGGTCTGGTAAATAAAGGTAACATTTTGGTATGGGGGATTCTTTGTGGTGGGGTCTCCCTTTAATTTAAGTACAGTCATTGGCCCCTGAGGCGGTGCTGGGCTGCTAGTGGCCTGTTTATAGGATTATACAAGAAATAGGGTTACAGTTGTTTCATGTTTTTTTTTTTTTTTAAGTAATTTTAAATAAATATTAATAAAATACAACATAAATAGACTGTTTTTAAAATATAGACTATTGTCTTTTTGATTTTTTATGTTAAATACAAAGCCTTGTCACCAAAATGCTGGGGGTATCAGGGGGACCCATAAGGGCATTTCTCAATTACAAAATTAAGGGACAAAATATGATATGACAATCATTGAGGTAATTAAAGCCAAACTTAAAATAATAATAAAAAAATAACTTTCACTTCTAATTTTTGCTTTTTATGAAAAAAAAGCTATCTACTCTTATATAAACTTTTTTTGTGATAGTTCTGCTTTAACAATGCATTTTTTTAGTATCCTAATGCTTGCAGATATTTTTATCTTTCAGAATCTTTTTTTTCTAGATTTTCCTCCTTTAAAATTGGGTGCGTCTTATATTCCGGAGCGTCTTATACGGTGAAAAATACGGTATTTTTTTTTTTTTTTAATGCCTTTGGTTTCCCAGAGCCAGCTGCCCCCAATAGTGGCAAGTGCCATCAGGAGGGCATCTCTTCCCCACAATCTAGTCAGTATTGTGAGGGTCTGGCCCCAAATAATTTGTTTTATATTTTTCTGCTAGGTTTTTATAATCTACGGTACATGTAGGACTTGTTTGAAGATCAGATGATGTTTTAGGTGACATTCATATAAAAATATAGAATATTTTAAAGATTTCCCAAACTTCCATACCTTTCAACTAGGCAAACGACACACCCCTGCCATTTCTTTTATTTTGTTCTGTGACATTTTGTAAATTAAAAAAAATGAATGCACAAAAATGATTGGCCAAGCTGACAAATGCTTTTTTTTCACATTTACTTTTCCTTTATAGGGCGCACTTTACGGGGAGCAGCTGGAGAAAAAATTGAAGAAAGTGCTGTGTCTTGTGATAGGAAGGACATGGAAGGACTGCTGGCAGACTTGTGTATGTTGGCGGGATAGCGGGGAGCTTTTTCACAGGAGTTCCCTGGTTCCTTTGGATCCTGCAGGAAGAATCGGAAGCTGAAGGCAGCCAATGGTAGGAGGACCCAGGAGGCTCCATGCCAGAGATGAAGGTTGAGCCAGAGAGACTGACAGCAGGATGGGTGAAAGTCACGACTTCGGGGTCCATTGATCCTGCTGGTCAAGGTAATGTGAACATGTGTAATGTAATGCACACATCCACCTCACAATTGTGAAACCAAGCCAGAGGGTCATTTACACTACTATAAAAATATTTTCATCTGATGGAAAGCTTCAAATCATTTAAATTAATTTTTTTTGGCAGTTAATTAAAAATTAGTGGATGACAGTAATGTATTGCACATGTACTGCAAAATTATTCTAAAGGAAAACTTCTGAAATGATTATTCAAATCTTTTTTTGTGTGTCATTCACACATTACCTAAACACATGAGTAACATATAGACGGTTTCATCCTTATACTGATATTTGTTAAACTATGCAAAATATATGACATCATTTCCTATTCTAAATCCCATGTACAGTATAAAGGGAGTGAGGATGTTTTACAAGTCACCTGGAAAAGTACAGACACAAATTAAATACAACAATGACACATTTACTGAATCTTATAATATTACTGGCATGGTTCTCAGGTGAGGATTCCTATGACATATTGGTTAATATTATATTTACATTGAAAAAGCCAATAGCTGAACTGATAACTGTATTTTCCTTATTTTTCCCCAGGTGTCCAGTCTGCAGAACAACTTACCCAGTCTGATCCAGCGGTGATAAAGCCGGGGAGCTCCCATACACTGACCTGTAAAGGTTCTGGATTCACCTTCAGTAGCTATGGGATGAACTGGGTCAGACAATTCTCTGATGGAAAGTTACAATGGTTGTGTTATATTTACACCGACGGGAGTACCATATACTACCATGATGATGTTAAAGGAAGATTCACAGCCACTAGAGATAACAACAATAACATGGTAACCCTGAAAATGGACAACATGAAAACAGAAGACTCTGCCATGTATTACTGTGCAAGACACACACTGATTGAAAATATGTCTTCATATGACAAAAACAAGTCTATCTTTTCTTTAATATTTCAGTAGGTGGCAGCAGAAATTAAACAACTGGCTACACGTGCCTATAAAATAAGTAATTTATTATATAATAATACTATATATTAGTACAAAAAATCATTTATAATTGAAATAAAAAATATAATGATAGCACAGAGGGAGAATTTATGGGTTCATACTTCACGTAAATCAAGCCAAAAGTTGTTTTTTTATGTCATGAGTAGAGAAAAATTATGAATAATTATAAAATTATTGCTGAGTTAGTCCCATATATGTAGATTCACCCTCTCAATTTATTTAGGTAACTACTATTACTGAAAGCAGAAGTCATAGGAAAAATGAGTTTTGTTGTTACCTGTTTGTTTTTTTTAACACTTGACTAGTGTAGAAAAGACAAAAACCCACAACCTCCACTTACAACTTTTACAACTGAATAACCACACCATTGTTTTGGGCCTTTTATTTCTTAAAAAACAGCTCTACTAACAATTTCAACATTTACCACATTTGTAAACAGTTTATAACATAGAGTTGCAGGTCCCCTGTAAGTACTATCACCCCCAATCGGATTGTGTTCCCGTGGATACTTCTGTTTTCTGGCCACCAGCTGCTACACCAATGGGTCGGGGACAACTGTACCAGCATCCACAGCTCCCCTTGGCCTTCCTGACAACGAGCGTCAACCTGAGGCTCTACTTAAACAGGAACGCCATACCTCTGATGGGTTCCACCCCCTTTGTTGCCTACACCTGTCCTTCCCCATATTTTTGACCTGCAACCCCCTCGCTGCCATGACAGACCATCCCTTTTTACCCAGCGATCCCTATAACTTCCAAGACAGAAGAAACAAGCAAATAGAGAGAGTGGGTGGGCAATTGTTCCTCTCTGTTCTTCCGCAACTGATTTCTCCACCCTTTGCACCCCCACCCACTTTACCCCTTGCTTTATTCCTTCATCCTTGACCCCCCTTACCTATTTGACCCCTGCTCATTAATCAATGCTGCTTGACCACCCTCCACTCAAATTACCTCTTTTGTTCTGTTTTTTTCCTCCCTCCTCTCTTTTCTCATCCCGTCATGAGGCCATTCCCGTTTTTTATTTATTGTCTTGCTCCAGGCCTACTTTATTTGAGTACTGAGTTTACAAAGAAGAAATACAACAAAAACAGCATAAATATGAACATTAAAAGCAAAATATACTAACTAAGGGGGTAACAGGTACATAAAGAGTTTAAAGGGGAGGATAGGAAAAAAACTAAGGGTAACTAACACTCATCAAAACAAAAAAAAAAGTTTTGGTAACTGCATGTTCCATGTCATAGGGTTCACTCACTTTATTAAGCCACATACATATTGAAGGATTAAAGATTTCCAAAAAGAGGGCATTCATGCAGGTCTCACTGGTTGTCGCGTGTTGAGAGTACCTTCTCTTGGACTGTGTGGAAACGTTTCTTTGATGTGTTGTTATCTGTTTCATCAGATCAGAACAACAATGACTAACAAAGACAGGGGGACTTGGTTCTGAAAGACAAACTCTGGATCAGGAACAGTTAAAGGTAGGCAGGACCAAATTTATGTTTCCCTCTCTGGGCCAGCTAATATAGTTTACTGCACCACCCTTCCATCCTCCAAACAGTTACAGGTTTTAACACAAGCTAACCCTATAAAAGCTGTTCTACAAGAAAAAAAAAACATGACAAATATGAATAAACAATAACTACTGGATAACCCAGCTTCCAGAAGTGTATCTTCTTTAGCCTTAAAGAGCTTTAATAGACCAGGCCCAATAAAACAAGTAAAACATAATACATAACTTATTGAACTTATTGAAACCTATTAAACAGGGAATCTGATATTCCTTAGTAAAAAGCAATTACTACCATTGTAAAATATTGACCTGGGGATTCCCTTTAGGGAATGTCTGAATCCCCGTTTTATAAATAGAGCCCATTAATAAATTACAAAAATAAATGCAATAATTTAAGATAACGTAAATAAAAGAATCATTAAACAGTAATTTAAAGAACAGATAAAGGCATTCATATGATAGTTAGGCCTGGAGCATGCAAGGCATGTAAGTAATTAGTTTAAGCAGGTGGAGGTGAGGGAGGGGTTAAGAGGTTAGAAAGGTCAGGAAGAGGAAATGGTGGGGTCATTTTAAACAGACAGGGTGCAGAAGAAAATTTTTTTTTTAAATTTAAAAAAGTTAGGACCATAGCAGTTGGTCTTACTAACATGGCGGATGTAGTGGAACTGTGAAAGAAGCAGTGAAGTCAGGGTCCAGGATGGCTCCAGGAGCAGATGTCTGCAGCATTACAGGGGGTGGCTTTGGTTTCCATGGTTGGATGTCAGGCATCCAGCAAGGTCTAGGCCTCCAGTGCACCTGAATTCTGAACCCCCATGAGCTCAGCACCATTTCAGGACCCCCGCAATGGACCCTCCGGCTACCACTGTACACCACAAGCCTGTGGAGCTGTTTCCAATAGTGGGAGCAGTGGAGACTTGGGGAGGGCGTTTGGCCAATAAGAAGATCTGTTTTTGTTGTGGTAATATGGAGTGGTCCAGGCGTGAACTCATTCATGGCTTTGTCTGTGCCAGTGATTAAATAGATGAGCACAGAGTCAACTGCCACAGCTCGAATTGTGGAAGATTGTGCTGGATTCCTCATGGGTATGATCAGGCAGTTTGTGAACCAGTCATTGTGAGTGGCATATTCAGCCAGAAAAATGGAGACAGATAATTGATACTAGTATGTTATTGTATTTTTTGTGCCTTAGTTTTTCAGATGAGGTTTGGGTGGCAGTGGTAAACTATAAATTGGCGGGTTTAGCTTCCTTAATAAGGTTGTTGGGATGGAGGGTTGTTAGTAAGGAGTTCTTGATGCAGGAGGTCCTGAAGGGTTGGGATGGTCACCCAGGGGAATTGCAGGTGCAGGATGTGGGTTGTTGAGTGATCTTATGGATTTCTAGATTTACCACAGATTAACTGGGGAAAGGATTTGGGGTGGAAGTGGCTAAAGTGGATGGGAAGGAGGCATGCCCAGTGGCAGCTGTGTGAGAATGTTTACAGGCAAGGCCAGAGGGAGAGGTTCCATTCTTAATACATGCAAATGGGCAGGTCCTGTCTAGGCATCAGTTTTTGGCTGTGTTTAGAAAGTGTTTTAAGGCTGAAGGTTTGAACAGGAAGGAATTTTCATCCCATTCATTTAGGATTGGAGCAGCCACTGAAATAGCCGGTGGGATGATGTTATCATAAAACACATTGGATAGTGGGAATCTCAGTGGTTTAGGCTGTATATTTGCACCCAGTTAGTGGTTTGTTGATCGTGGAGTGCACAGAAGGTAAGTTTGGTAGTAGGGGGGAGTTGGTCACGGTTGAGTGTTAAGGGGACTGGGGGTTGGACGTGGGGTTAGGTGGGGGGAGTTAAGAATGTGCTTGAATGGTCAGGTTCTTGTTTTAGGTGGCTGGCCAGGCATGATCTGGATCGTAGAGAATTCCTATGTGTTGAGAGGTGCAAGGAGAATGGATGTACATCCGGATGGAAGACAGCTGGGCATCCCTGGATTGGCAGGTCTGAATCGGTGGATCAGAATACCTGGTTTGCAATGGAGCACTGTTATGCCATAAATACAAAGATTTTGAATTTGGACAGGGCTCCTGATGTAGTTGTTTTACATGCTGGGGTGAATGATCTGGGAGTGAAATCGGTGGGAGAGCTGATCTGGGACATCAAATGGGATTGCTTTGAGGCTCCGTACATTATTTAACCTCCCTGATGGTCTGATTACATAAGTATTTTTTAATGTCAAAGGGGTACATTTGACATTTAAAAATACCTATTATTTTCCCACCCGGTCCTGCCTTCTCACATGTCCCATGCCCGCCCAGCGTCTGCATCCCCTAGCAGTTTTTAGTACAGAATGAGGTTCTTGTTTTGAGGCACCAGGAGTGGGAGGTGGATATAGGCATGTATTTGTAGCAAGATGGGATGCATTTGAATGAAGTGGGGACCAACTTGTGGTGCTTGGGACTTCAGCATGGAATTCAGAGAGCATTTCAGTTGTGGGGGAGAGGACAAGCGTGAGGTGTTTAACTTGTAGCGCTGTGGTTGTTGAGGTCCTTGATAGAAATAGGGACCCATATATGGTCTGGAATCTCTGTGGTTAGGAAAATTGTTTTTGGTAAAATATGTTGCTGGTCTGCACAAAATGGAAGGGATACATCATTCCCGAGCTAGGAAAATTGGCAGCTGGGAGCAGCTATTATTGTGTGGTTTCAGATTAAAAGTGTAATGAGGTGCCTTCGAGGACCAACAACAAGTAAAGTTTAAGTTGGGGCTTGTATAGTTGACCTTTTATTGTGATTTATGGTTATATTATTGTGATAATATTGATCAATATTTGTTATATTTTGATTGTTATAAGATATATGTGTGTATATATATATATATATATATATATATATATATATATATACACACATATACACACACACAAAGTATATTGATATTTGGTATACTAAAAGGCCTAAAGGCCAATAACCCCACATCATTTTGGCATGTTTATTGATTGGGACTTGGTTAAAAATGGGTAAGGGTTTGGGGGTGAAAGGGTTTTGTGGGAAGATGTCTGCAAAACTTTGCCACAGTCAAGTCTAAACAAGTGGCAAGTCCAGGTACAATATGATGCACAAAACTGATTGAACCAAATACACCTTAATTTGTGTCTCAGCGCTGTCATGCTACAGGCTTGTAAATAAGGAGTTACAAAACTGATAGCCACAATCCCTACATGTTTTTTTTTATTTATTTGTAGTAATGTACAATGTATCCAAAGATGAGGCTGTGAAACTGTTATCTTAACCTGCAGTACTCCAAACTACTTTGTAGATGGGTGGGCAGAATCAAATCCTACAATTCAGTGCACCCCAAGGGTCAGCAACGTGCCATTATTTCAGCACAAGAAATAAAATATTTACTTTACCACGCATTGCTGCTTTGCTGCTGATCAGCTGATATGAGTGCCATTTTTCTGAATGACCACAAATTCATTTATAAACCATATACAAATTATTAATTGTAAATCAGTAAAGAAGGATGTGTAAATCACCTTTCTCTCAGTCACTATGTAAAAATCTCAGATTATCTAATTTAGGCATTGTTTCTGAGAAGGAGCCTAATATTTCCACATTGATTCATCGTTTATCATTTTCAAAAGGTTATTTTTTAACTGGTGATATTGATGTGCATTCTTGTTTTCTGTGTTATACTTCTTTAGACAATGTTATGGAAAAACTCCACACCCAAAGTAAGGGGACTTTTTTTGGCAAATCCAACATTTCTGGTTATCATCTATCCTCCCTGGAGCCCATAATTCATTTAGTTTAAAGTTTGAAGGTTTTTCATTTTTAATTTAATTAATCACCCTCCTTTGGTTTGCGCTTTGTCTTCTTTATATTTTGAATTTTTTTTCTAGAAAAGGTTTTTAGTTCTTTGATTGGTTTGATCATTTGATCATTTTGAAGTTCTTTAAGCATCAGAAAATACAATTTTACTCACAGAACACTTGGAATTTTTGAGGATAACAATAGATGAGTGAAAATGGAACTTAGGCATTCACCCCAAAAAATAATTAAATAAAATTAATTCTATCTGTTTTGTCATTAACAGAGTTGGTTGAAGTTGCCTGAATTTGGTTTGCCATCATTTCATTGAATTGACTCAGTGCTCAGGTTAAATTTGCAGCCAAACACATGACTAGGGTAGAGTAGATAAACCATGAATGCTGACCCAGACCAGCTGAACCCCAACCCATCTGCTCCCCATACCTCAAAACAAACTCGGACAAACTTTTGTATTGGATAAAGTTGGCCATAGCAGCCCTTTTATTTAACACTTCAAAAGGAATATAAATTAACATTTTAAAAAACAGCTCATAAACATTTTAAACAATAGCAAGTCTCACCCCCTTATTTCTTCCCCAACAACATTAACCCTTTCATGGACCCTTTGAAAGAAAGCCCACATTGCTGCCATGACAAGGGAGAAAAAACTTACTCAACTCAATGCACCCGCCATAAGGGGTGGGTGGGTGGTAGACGCTTGATTTTCAGGTAAGAACTGCCCCCTTATCCCCCCAGTCTCCCTATTTATATCTTAATTTTCCCCACCCATAACAACTTTACCACCAATCAATAGGTCCCTCTTTCCCGCACTTTTTTTTAATTTCCCGCATTCCTTTTCTTTTTTCTTTTTCCTTTTTTTTTTTTTAATTTTAACCCTTGCATTCCTGCCTCTCTCCTCACCCTGTCATGCGTCCCTTCGCTAACATAGCTACAGGCCAACTTTCTATTGAAGTGAATATCAGAAGCAAATTCAGCCATGTTACAAGAGCTGCTTTAATTCAGGTAGCAGTATGTGACAGGTGTCAAAATCTGCTAGCTATATTTGCTTAGTTCTAAATGTTTTATTTCTGCAGATCAGAATGCAGAAAGTGTCAGATGAGAAGATGATGTACTTCTGGGGTAGTGGGTAGTACTTCATGGTGGGTAGTAGCTTCATGTTTGCTGGAAGAAATGTTGTCCATAATGACTATGGTGCCCTAATTCCAAGTCTATTATTATTATTTACCCTTTGTCACCTTTTGAAGTCTGCATTAACAAATGTGTGTAAAAATGTCATTTGTAGCCTTGTACAGCCATGATGCTCTATTTCTTTCAGATTTGATTAGATTTATTGAACTTGAGCTTGCGGAACATTATAGAAAAGACAGTGTTATTAATGGGTACCAGGCACTTTTAGTGTAAGCTTGGTTTATGGAGGAATGTTTTTACAGCTGTATGGTACTCATGTCTAGCCAATCATAAGTTATTTATTAATGGTTGGAAAGAATAAAAGATAGTTAATTCTAGTTTAATTTTTTGTAACTACTAAACAATATCTTAAATACAAAAACAAATACACTTGTATAAATACTGGCTAAAAATGTTAGGTACATTGGATGGTTCTGTGATACTGAGAAGAAAATTCCTCTGAAACCGTGCTGATAAAAGTGTTCAATATTTTGAAAGAGAAAAAAAATGTTTTTGTCATTCAGAGTATATATAGCCAAAAGTTTTTTCTCTTTTTTTATATAGTATAATGGAGAAATATTAGGAGGTTATCAAGTTCTTATTGCTGTTCGTTCCCACTATATAGATTCACCCAATCTCTTTGTTTAAAGAACCATTGGCACTGAAAGGAAATACAAAATGTACATACCTGTTGTCATCAGAACAGAAGTAGAAAGGAAATTTGATAGGGACACATTTTACAGTGACAACTAACCAAGATGATAATTTTGGATTATGGATGATATTGGCAGCTTAAAACCAATGGATGATAGTAATACAATACACAAGCCCACCGCACACATGTGAATCAAACCTAGGGGGGGATTTACACCATCACGAACAGATTTTCCTTTCTTGTAATGTAATGGAAAATTTCTAAAATGATTGTTCTTGTGTCACTCTTATAGAAATAAACATATAAGATTTCATCCTTATAAAGATATTGGTTATGCTATGTAAATCATATGACATCATTTCCTATTCTGAATCCCATGTACAGTATAAATCAGTGGGAAGGTCACCTGGAAAAGTACAGACACAAATTAAACACAACAATGACACATTTACTGAATCTTATATTATTACTGGCATGGATCTCAGGTGAGGATTCCTATGACACTGTTATCTGGACATTAAAAACCTAAAAACAGCTGAACCGATTAATGTATTTTCTAATTTCTCCCTAGGTGTCCAGTCTGCAGAACTTACCCAGTCAGACCCAGCAGTGATAAAGCCGGGGAACTCCCATACACTGACCTATAAAGGTTCTGGATTCACCTTCAGTAGCTATTGGATGGGTTGGGTCAGACAGTTCTCTGATGGAAGGTTACAATGGCTGTGTTATATGTACACCAATGGGATTAGCGTTGATTATAATAATGATGTTAAAGGAAGATTCACAGCCACTAGAGATAACAACAATAACATGGTGACTCTGAAAATGGACAACATGAAAACAGAAGACTCTGCCATGTATTACTGTGCAAGAGACACACTGATAAAAAAACATGTCTTCTTATGACAAAAACAAGTCTATCTTTTCTTGACCCGGGGAGCTCGGACCTTCTAGCCCATCCCTTATAAACACCATTGTCATAACT
>NW_027317506.1:7684-13025 GCF_032062135.1 Pyxicephalus adspersus | reverse complement strand
TAACTCTCTGCTGCTTAAAGCTCTAAGCTCTGCACCAAACAGAAGAGGAGGAAGAAGGTATGCAAGTATATATTTAATGTAAACATTGCTTAGTGTTTTTTTAAGTTTCACTTTGATAAGCTGTAAAATTGATGTCGTTGCTTAAAACAAAAATTAAAGATCAAATCTTAAAAAAAATTTTGTTAACTGTATGTTGGATTCAAAAATACAATTCAATATTTCCCACAACACCTGCAATTCATCATATACTTATTGGATAAAACCATCGTGTGTGTGATTACCTTATTGTGTTTTTAACATGTTTCCTTATCTGCTTAGATAATTTCTGGATGACTATTAAAAAACATTCATGGACAGCTTGACTACCTTTTACTAAACTTTCAATATCCTCCTATTGAAGCTAAACTGTACTAACACCCTCAAACTAGCTTTGAAGCTAATTTGTAAACTCTGTAGTACTAGGGATTGTAACTTTTGTTGAGACAGACACTAAATTTATTTTTATTCTCATCTCAGTGTATGCAGGTACTTCTGACCATGCAAAAGTTATTTTTAAAGAATTAATAGTACCCCGGATATTGTTGCTGCACTATTATAAAGTTTAGCCAAGAAGGAATCTGTTATACATCTATAATGTAGAAGCAATGTTACTTACTTTGTCACCGACAACAACAAAATATATTCATTCTGATTAGTTTAAAATTGTTTAATACTTTGTATATCTCATATACATATAAAATTGTTTTATTAAAGTGTCATTACCACCCTCTAATTCCCCATCAAGTGTTCTATTTAAATGATCACCTGGCAGTCCTAATCTATTTCTTCTTTGTGTTTTCAATGTTTGATGTTAGGATAAAACCATGAAATACACTCCTGCTGCTTTTACTTAGAAAAAAATAATTGTGAACAGGAGATTGTGGATACTTAATGGATAATAATTTTGGACTCACTAGAGAAGTGCTTGATAAAGAGTACCCTGACTCAAAATCACAATGCCAGTTTCATAATCCTGCTGCATCAGAAAACCTATACACTTAATATTGTTAGCCAATTGGCAGAGATTTTTGACATGCTACTGTTTTCCAGCTAGTTTGAGAATCGGAAAATGTTTAAAAACAGTGCATGTATGCACCAATATGTGTATCCATGTGCTGCCATTTTGGCATCTGATTAAAATAAACTTTGGTGTGGGCATATGTTACATGATGTTCTGATTTAGCTTACATTTCTAAAGATGATTCTTTGCACATTATCTGGCTTTACCTAATCTGTGACCTTGTATTTGGATTGGACTACTTACTCCACAGGAAAAAGGGAGGGGGAAGGATCAAGTTGCTCTTTTTCCCCTATCAACGGGCCTCTGATAATGTTTACCTTACCCACATGGCCAGGGTTAGCGCTTCTCCCATGTTCATTTTAGTGCTTAATATTAGAATTGCCTTTGACTAACCTGAGTGGTGTGATATTGGCTCAAATTTTAAGGATTGGGTTGATGTGCTTTACATGGACACCAGGACATTTCTTTAATATATGGGTTTCTCTATATTTTGATATTTCAAGAAGTAATAGACAGGAGTACCCTCTTTTGCCTCTCCGGTTTGCCATCCTATTGAGCCACTAGCATTAGAAATACACTGACACCTGGACATCCTTGGCTTTGAGTTAGCAGGGTACGTTCAAAAGCATTGTCTATTTGTGAATGATGTAGTCCTTTTTTTGTAAACACTACCCTTATTTAAAGTTGATAATTTGTGAAGTCTGGAACCTGTTGCTTTCCAAGCCTGTGTACCTGAGTTTTCTTGAGACCAGAGTTATGTAAATATGTGTGGGAGTACATGGTTTAGTAGCCTGTACATGGTGCAGGACAAAATTAGTAAACTTGTTCCCACAGCCTGTTTCCTAGTGCCTGTTTTAGGGGGTGTCCATCTACAGGCACCTTGTTTTATACCTGGGGAGAGAATCCTAAACTACGCAGGTTTTTAGTCAGCTGTGTACCAATTCATGTACAGGGTACCAAGTCTATTCCCAAAGACCCTAAGATTGCTCTCTTATACATGCTGCAGGCCTGACATTCGACCAGCCAATTACCAATTTTTCCAGCTGCCAAAAAGGCATTGATCAGGGCATAAAGGTTTTGCCTTCATTGCATTCAGTCGCAGATAAATGTAAGATGTCTTGGTATCTTATGAATTAAAAATTTTCAGCTATTGTCAACGATTCTATCAATAAAATCAACAAAATTGACCTGATTTATGAAAGCTCTCCATGGCTGAGAACCCTGGATCCTGCTTTACCTGCCCCCCCCCCCATACTTTGATTGGTTTCTCCTGACCATCTAGATTGCTGCAGTGCCTGGGGCCAGCTTAGTTTGTGAATTGATGATGGGATGGCCACCCTGTATGCTTTGATTCCCCACCATTGTCAAGATGTAGTAGTTGTGCCTTATGTTCATTTTTTGTCTGTTATGTTGCTCAATAAAATTCAATAAATAAAAAAACTGTAAAAAAATATTAATATATGAAAAATAAATAGTACATTAAAACTCCTAAAACCTATTGAGATTTACACTTGTTGCACAGAAAATAATTAAAAACAAACTAACAACTGTATATAATGGTATGGGAAAATCCAGGGCTCTGGCCCTAAATTGACTTCAAGTAATCAATGTATTAAACCAAGTGTCTCCAACCCCCAGCCATTTGACAGCTGGGCCACAAGAGCACCGAGACCAGCGGTGGTCCACGGCTCTGGCCGGTGCACCCCCCCCCCTCAGAGGGGTCACCATGATAACCATGTCTCTCGAAGGGATCTCCAGGCTCAGGGCAATGGGTGGGTTATGTCTCTGGAAAAAACACACCCACTTTCCCATCGCAGGCTCCGACCCGCGATGAAACAGTGGGCGGGTCCTGGCATCATGACATCACTCTGGGGGATGTTTCTTCCCCTTTGAGTGACACACGGCTCCCCGCACATGCGCGGTCAGGAGTTTGGATTTAGGAAGTTAGATTTAGGGATTTGCGAGCTCCAGGTTGTATTAAACTGTATTAAACTATTAGGCACTCTACTAAAAGTAGTTTTACTGCTCTTTTTATTCTCCAAACAAAACTTTAGACCGTTAAAAGCAAACAGGTCCGTGTGTATTGTAGCACTACTTGTACAGTGCACAGAACTGAATTATACCTGCAACACCAGTATCCAGTAACAGCAAAGTACAGCCCCAGTGGGCTAACCTTGAATAAGACAATAATGAATTACAGATTAGTTCTAGTTCAAAGTGATCCTCTAACATGCCACATGAAGAGCATGCATGGGCCAATGTAACCCTCCCCCCACCTTTCCACTTGAATATTTCTCTTTTTGGCACTTTTATATACCTAATAATATAATAGATATAATTTATGAGTTATATATGAACTTTTGTATATATATATATATCTCAATCATTTATCTGAATTCAACATTTTAGAAGAACTTATGGGTGCTCTTGTATCTGTTCTCTATATCATCCATACACATGAATCCCACCCAAAAAAAAAAACTTTTATCGTTTTACTTTTTGCAAAAAATGATGCTTTCTTTATGATGCAAAGTATATTAGAAATAATAGGGAAGTTCCATAAACTGGATCAGTAATTACAGTTCTAGGAATTAAAATATCATTTTAAAAATCTACAGTAAGATTGCATCTATATTTATTTGAACATCTCACCCTATTGTGCAACAGCAAGTTCTTTAATATGACAGTTACAAGTATAAAATGCAGGCTTCTAGAGGTCAATGCATATACATACAACAGCTTTTACTGCCTGTGCTGTGACCAAATGTGACACCATTCAAATCAAACAAATCCTTAGCACTTTCTGAGTGTGAAAGGTTAAACACCCCCTTCAGCCTCCAACACAATCCTATTGGCTAGTAAGGCTGCCCATGATACTGAAGGGCCATTAGAAATGTACAGAGGGAATAATGGAGTGGACCAAAAGGAAAGAAATGCCAGGATCTGCCTTGCATTTGTGTAGAACAAAAGTATTGTAAGTTATTATTATTATTATTATTATTATTAAACAGGATTTATATAGCGCAAACATATTATGCAGCGATGTACATTAAATAGGGGTTGCAAATGACTAACAAATACAGACAGTGACACTGGAGGAGAAGACCCCCGAAGAGCTTATAATCTAGTAGTTATTCCGGGTATATTTCTCTAGATGTCTGTACTATAGACCTAAAAGCACATTTTTTTTCTTTTGAGATTTACTTTGGTATTGTTTTTTATAAATTATTCTGCCACTACATGCCATACACAAAATTAATTGTGCATACTGTATGCAGACATATAACCCAAATTCTTGTGAATAATCTTTAATCAATCCTTCAGGTTTGTGCATAGTAACTTCAGCATACATTTAGCACTGAGATGTGTGAATGGTGGTAAAACATAGCAACTAAACATATTACAGCTCTTAGTCAAATCAACTAAGAGGCTACTTCTGCTTGCTGTAGGTTTCAACACTTTACACATAATCATTGTCGAGTTGGGAAAATTATATTTTTAGAGATTATACAGTATTTTTTAGGATGGGTGATAGTAGATGTTTTCTTCTGTCTTTGGTTTTTTTTTGCCATTATTAAATGGGAAAAAGGTTTGCTAGCTTACAAAATCAAATGTTACATATAGCAGTAAATCTAAATCCAAATTAAAATAATATATATAAAAGTATGTAAAGTATCTAAATAGGTTAAGTTAATATCAAAAGTATCTAAATAGGATGGGATAATTGTTTGTTTCATATATATATATTTATATAATATATAAATATTGCAGGATAAAAATGAACAGCCATTTGAGTTTTTCGCAATCTTTTTTTTTTCATCAATTTCATCTTAACTTTGTGCAAATAACTATGTCAATTATATAGGCTTAAAAACATGTATAACTGTTTGTTGTTGCTTACTTTGAGAAGTGCTATGTTTATATATTTTTTAACGTAAAGGTCCTGTGTTCTCTCAAACTTCTGGGGGAAGATTTGTTTGTTTTATATGTCTAGTATTTGAAGAGCTGGTATAGGGTCAACTAAACATCACACTTAAGATGTGTATCCATCGTTCACATTTTATTTGTGATGTCACTAAAACCTTTAAAAATTCCAACTGGGAACAAGAAACTATAGCTAAGACAAAAAAAAGATCAATGTTTAGTTCAATTTATTGCTGTTTAAGGTTGGATATCAGCATATTATTTGCATCTGTCTCTTAGGCTGCAATGGAGCACACCAAAACATGTGATATCTACAATTTACAAATTTTGGACAGACCTTTTAAATATAAAAAAAAA
>NW_027317506.1:0-4022 GCF_032062135.1 Pyxicephalus adspersus | reverse complement strand
ACTGCAGCCAGGAGGAGACACACGCTGCAGCCAGAGAGGAGAGAAGACACACGCTGCAGCCAGAGAGGAGAGGAGACACACGCAGAATCGGGTGAGTATCTTATTTTAATTATTTTATAACACACTTGTCGTATAAGACGCACCAACTTTTCCCCCCCAGTTTTGGGGAAGAAAAAGTGCGTCTTATACGGCAAAAAATACGGTACTTACGTTTTGAGAAACAATACTAATTATATTTTAAAACCAAGGCCAAACTCTCTAGGATAAACTGTGAGGGCACGAATGCTTTTTCCACTTCGTGATAAAACATGTTCAACAACAGCTACAACATCAGTTGGAATATAGGAGTATAATGAGGAAATGTCCTTTGTCAACAAACACCAAGAAGAAAAAAAGTAATTATTCGCAGACAACTTATTTAAAAATGTCCAATATCCCTTTTGTAGGATTATAAAGATTGTACCAAACATTTGAGAATATTCAACATTTAAAATACCAGTGTTTTTATCGGTCTGCAACTACATTTTTACCCACTGAGGATAGCATGCATTAATCCCCAGCATTCCATTGGACCTTTAGTGGTAAATGTGATATCTATTTTGTACATTGAGATCTGCATTAAGGAGCAAGACTAAGCTTAGGTAAATGAAGTACAAACCAAATTTACACTCATGACCCACTGCTATTTTATAAGCAAAAATTGGTGATAAAGCAGCCACTCTAAAACTCTATTCTTAAGAAGTCTGAAGTTGCACAATATTGCAATACAATGTGATTAATTTCCTAAATTAGTTTATGCTGCTCAAATAGCTTATTTGAGGAGGGAGGAGGTGTAGCTCTGTTGTCTTTCACCATATACCCCAGTACATGCAAAAATCATGCTTTTTACATTTCTTTGCAAGTAATTGGAAGTCTTTGCTATTTGTATTTAAAGCTAATTTAATTATCCCATGCGAACTATAAAATCTATCAAAAGTAAATAGCATAACTTACTTGTGTAGGCAAATATAAAACTTCAAGGATACTGGATTAACATTTTTCCTTAGATATGTAAATTTTATTCACTATTGACAAATTGGTACTAAACACATTTGCTGATTCTTAGGCATTGTGTCATGTTGTTCATGTATGTATGCACTGCTTATTCGCATAATTTGACACACCTACCAAAACTTCTCATCCAGTAATGCAACTAGCACAATATGCATCAATGCTGGGTCTTTGCTGCTGACATCATCACCTATTGTTCTTCCATGTTTGCTCTCTTTGGTTATAATGATTGACTAGGCTGGAATGATGTTACTTCTGCTCATGCACACAGAAGTTATTTTCTTCCTTAAGGTGCGTACACACTTCCAATTTTTATCGTTCAATTATGAGGTCTTATTTATCCGTATGGCTATGAGAATATTTTGTAGAGATTTTAATGCCAAGGAAAGAGCTGAAACCACTATTTGTCAATGGAATAAAATGTATTGAAAACCTACAGTTGCTCTTTTTGCCACTTCAATGTTTTTTACCTATTAATATTAAACAGTATTTTTATAGCGTGAACATATTACGCAGCGCTGTACATTAAATAGGGGTTGCAAATGACAGACAGACATAGACGGTGACATAGGAGGAGGAGAAGACCCTGAAAGGGTCTGAGACACTCCATTTTGTTCCTGACACACTCAATTTTGTTTTAGTCTTTAGTTATGAGAACTTAGTTGTGAGAACTTCCCTGAAGAGCTTACAATCGAAGAGGTGGGGAAGCAGCATACTTGAAAATGACTGGCGATTGTGTCTGTTCCTCTCTTATTATTGCAATATGAGCATGCCACATGCACGAAAAGATCTGTGCTAGTATGGCCAGTTTCCATGAGTTCAAATTGTTGATTGGAGCTATCAGGCACTGTACTCACAAACAGCCTACCTGCAGTCCCAAAGTCAGCTTTGTTTTTACACCACCAGGTTAGCCTTGTTATACAATATTGACAGTGGCTTTTCACACAGTCCTGCACAGACATTGGGCCTGATTTATTAAAGCTCTCCAAGGCTGGAGAGGATACACTTTCATCAGTGGGGCTGGGTGATCCAGCAAACCTGGAATTATTTCTTCTAAGTTATTTGCTAGCAAATGTTTTGAATCCTAGACCAGATCTATTCCAAGTTGGCTGGATCACCTGACTTCACCGATAAAAGTATATCTTCTCAAGCTTTGGGGGGCTTTAATAAATCAGGCCCGTTCTGTGGCCAAACCCTTAGACTTTAAAAACATTGCATTTAACATGGTATTTTTTATTTTCACATATATTTTACCTATATTACTCATAATCGTACTACCCCCTGTTCCCACCACCATACCCTCCCCTCCACCCTTCTCTATTGAAAATACTCAAAGCTGTCATACTATTTCCTCCCCTCATCTAGAGCCTTTGTGTTCACCAATACACAGTCAGACTAATTGTGTAAGGAGTAATGCACATCACCAGTTTGCAAAATGTCACCAGGAGAAATGAGAAAAAAAAAGTAGAAACTTTAGCAGAAGTGAGCATGTATGGAGGAAATAAAAGTACCACACACTGTCAAATTTGTAAAGAAAGCATCCTTGTGTGCTGAAACTTTAATATCTTTAAGCCCTGATTTCATAAAATGAACAATGAAACAATATAAACAATTTACAGGGATATTAGGGTGTTGCAACCTAACATCAGTCTATGTGCTCAACTAACTTTACGTGTTGACCCCACTTCTATCAAAGTTTGGGAATGCTTGTCCTCTTCCAAAACACCAGCACTGTATTAGGAGAAGGATAACAACTTCCAATGAATGTTACTAAACCAGCACATTCTTACTGGCCAACAGATTCAATACTTCTTCTAACTGGTCATCAATACACTTTGATAAGGTTGTTCATATTTAGACAATTATATTTGCATCTATACTTACTAAAAATTCCCTTCAAACATAAAAAAAATATTTTCAAACATAATAGGTGTTCACCTATTACAGTATATCAAACATAAGTGTAGGTTATACAACCAACAGGAAAGCTTAGTAACAGCAACAGCAAAAGTATTTTATAATCAGTGATATATAATGAAAGAGGTGTAAGAATACTAATACTCTAATTACACAAAACTAAAATTGTGTTTTTCATAAAAATGGGAACAACTACTTCTATTAATAGTTTCCGAACATATATATATTTTTTGGCAGTACTTTATTATTATTTAACCTAAAAACTTTCTGCATTTGTTCTTTCTGTGTCTCATAAACTTATACCCAGCACATGTAAATGTCATGAAGAAGCTGCCCACTTGTTTGAGCAGACTCTATTGGACTGATCTCAAGGCAAGCTGTCTGTGCCGTCCCGAAGATAACTAAAAACTGGTTTGCAGTCATTGTATTCTTGGCAGAAACATTCTACATCATTGCTTTTTTTATTTTTTTATTCTACTGTATTATTAAAGGAGTTTTAATATGTAAGTGTATTCAAATTCGGTAAAATTTTAACTTAAAAAGTATAACGTAAAACAATGTGCTAAACATGTGTTGGCATCATTAATGAGCACAGCTAACCTCTTGTGACAGGGCCAAGACAACGCTATTTTTTTGCTCTGTTTACAAGTATGAATTGTTGTGTGTTGTGGGGGGCTGTTCGTTTTAGGTACTTGTGTTTTTTAGGATGATGTGTACTCACATTGATTCCTTTGTAAGAGGGATTTTGCTAGAAACAACTAAAGATGAAGCACATTTATATCTTAGCTCACTATATGTACACTGTGCAAATGTAAAAAGGGTCTTAAGCCAAATTTGCAATGGAGTATAAGCCAAGAAAAAAAAAAATGAGATAAAACAAAGGAACATAATACCTTGATATCATCATCAGGAAACGAAAAAATATGTCTTCATTTTTGTTGTTATATTTTTGGCGTAAAACAATGGGGTAACACCTATCAATAGCTTCAATTTCTCAAGTTATACAAGTCATAATTAATTACTAACTCAAACCACATTTTTCCGGTAATTCCCAG
>NW_027317505.1:0-13051 GCF_032062135.1 Pyxicephalus adspersus | reverse complement strand
TGGTCATCAAAGAAAATAAGAAAAAAAACTAAACCAACCTCTGATCAAGCTGTTGGGATTGCATATTTAAATCTTAACCAGATGCAGTTTCCATTTTTTCCAGATACATAAGATAAGTCAAGTCTTATAAAAACTCCTTTAGAGTTAGGGAAAAATTTTCAGACAGTTGCCCATAATGACAGGTCTCGCTTCTAATAAACCGTTACAGTATGTATCCTAGGATTATGGGAGGATGCTCACGCAGAGGGTTAAAACCCAGTAATGTGAGCAATGGGTCCATGGAAGGTTGTACATAAGTCCTACTTACAATGTGGTAGAGGTAAGCATTCTTCTCTGCACTCCAGACACAATGGCACTAAAAAGGTAAGCTTATGTAACAGTGTAAAGCCTAATGTATGAAATTGTATCCCAGTAGCTTAGCTATCAAGTTGTCTGTAAGTAAATCCTTAGCCTAGGAGTGGATATTTGAATTTATTTTTATGACAACTCATATACCTTTTCCTGGGAGGACTTTTTTAGGTATTTAGGTAGGGGGGTGTTGTTTATTATTTCCAACTGACTGTTCTTCATCATTATATCGTCATCTTCCCTTCTGACTATTCTTCATCATAATCTCGTTATCTTCCCTTCTGACTGTTCTTCATCATAATCTCGTTATCTTCCCTTCTGACTGTTCTTCATCATAATCTCATTATCTTCCCTTCTGACTGTTCTTCATCATCATCTCGTTATCTTCCCCTCCTCATCTTGGTGTTTGGTTTCCCCTTTAATGCAGCTCTGTCTTTCACTCCCCAAATTCAGGACATCTCTAGGCCTTGCCACTTCCACCTGTTTAATTTCCCCAGAATATGTCCCTTCCTGTTCGCAGAGACTAGCAAACTCCTGGTATACACTCTTATCATCTCTGAACTAGACTCCTTCAACATTCTCTTTTATGACATCCCAAAAACCAGATTTCCTCCTCTACAATGTATTTTGAATGTTGCAGCTAGAATTATAGGCCCTGATTTATTAAAGCTCTCCAAGGCTAGGGAAGATATACTTTCATCAGTGAACATCATCCAGGCAACCTGGAATGATCTGGTCCAGGATTGAAAACATTTGCTAACAAATACTAAATGACTTTTAGGAAATCCATCCTGTGTTTGCTGGATCACCCAGCTTCACTAATGAAAGTGTAACCTCTCGAGCCTTGGATAGCTTTATCAGGCCCATAGTATCTATCCTTTTCTCCACTCTTCATCTGCTGCTTAACTTTGACAGTCTCTACTGTGATTTTTATTTCACAGCAGGTTCAAATTCAAGTTACTGTGCTTTGCTTTTAAACCACTCCACAATTCTTGTCCCACATATACCCACCTGGTACAAAATTCGCTCCTAGCCAGCTTTTTGTTCAGTCAATTGCCTACTATTGACTTCCTCGCTTATAACTTCTTCCCATCTAAAGCTTGAAGAATTCTCTAGAGCAGCAGTCGCTAACTGGTGGTCTGCGAAATTTTTTTTTGGGGTCCATGGCTCTGGCTGGTGCTTCCCCAGTGGTGTCAGGAGAAGAACCCCAGTGGGGGGGGCGCACCGACCAGAGCTGCAGACCATGTCCCACATATGGATCGCAGCCTTGAGGTGGTCTATGGATACAACCCCCCACTCTCCCATTACAGGTCTGAGCCTGAGAGTGGGTGGGTTCTGGCATCATGACATCACTTTGGTGGTTTCTTCCCCTTTGAGTGACGCAGGGATCCCTGTGCATGCACTGTCCGGAGTCCGTGAAATTAGTGCTCTGTGACAACAGAAAGTTTGACCACCACTGCTCTAGAAGGAGAAATTGTATAGAGGGTAGCTTGGGAAAAAAAGCGCTGAGAAAGATGTCTTGAGAGGGATAGAAAAAAGAAATAACAGTAACGTTCAGTGGAATTCTTTTTCTTGCCAAATTCCTACGTATACAGTACCTGGAGAGTCAGTGCAGAGATTCTGAAATGTAAAGAAGATGTTACTGAATTTATCATTACATTGTATATGTTGGATAAAGTAAGCTGACTGAGGAAGCTTTCTTTAGGATGAATAAGCATACAATGATCACATACTTGTTTTTGAAGATTTTCTGTGGTTCTTTTTGATAATTTATTCCATTAAATTGCAACACAAAAAGGATAGTGAATCTGACATTCGCCAAAGGTATAGTGATTACACTATACACTGATTAAATAATTGACAACCATCTGGGACCTTGTTACCTGTGCAATGGTTCTCTGCACCATTTGCGTTCTGAACAATGTATATTTGCTCTTTTAGATTGTGTGCAGCTAATACCATATCAATAGAGAAGAGAACAACAGGGTGTTATTTCCCTTCTTCCCACCTCCACTCTTCATAGGACAGAATGGGTGTTGTGTATACAGCACTTGCACATTCATCATGAATGATTGTTACCAGCAACAGAAATTGGAATGTGTGCCTAAGGAAAATGGTTTTGCTTAGTGATACATTAAGGAGACAGACATTTTTACAACATCTTCCCTTGTTCTGTATATGGCAGAATGGTTTATTATTCCCTGGTTTCCTTGACTAATTTTCCACCACTTGAGTTCAACTGGGTTCAAAACAACTTGCCAAGAGTTTATTGACTTTGAAAGACACATGGCAGACCATAGGGTGTATAACGTCAGAAGGTGGAAAATTCTACAGGGCATAGGGGAGAAGAAGCGCTAAGAGAGACATCATGAGAGGGAGAAGTTACAAGATATAAAATGAACCTCCTGTTGAATTCATAGTTTTATTGATAGATTCCTGTTACAAGTTATTCAGAAGCCAGTGCAGAGAAGCTGGGGTCTTTTCACCAAGAAGAATTGATTAATATATTGTAAGTCCCAAATGGTCTCCACAGAGACCCGCTAAATATTCTCTTATTTTTTGTATACAGCCATCAGTGATAAAGGTAGTGTGTTATTTACAGCTGTCTCATCGTGTCCTGGGATTTTGAGAGCATCACCAGGTCCAGGTATGAGCTGTATTTAAATATTTGCTAAAACTAACATCTGTGTGTGTGAGACAAATAGATTATATTATGTAAAAAGTAATATATACTTATATAATGTATATAAAATGTACAAAGTATAGTTCAGTTCATTATGTTTGCTTGATCAAAGTTTATAAAGTCTTTAAAAGAGGAATCTTACATTTACAATTGTCCCAATATAAGGGCTAAAAGGAAGATTCCTATCCAATTGCATTACATGGGGAATAGGGAATGTGGAACAAAACCAAAACAGTTTGTGGGGTACTGCACGTTCTAATGCAAAAAACAAGCAAAAAAAATATGCTGGGGATAGGGTTTATTTTATGAGGTGTAAAGGGCATCCTTTTTAAAATCATTTAACCTTTCCCTGCCAGAGCATATAACACATTTTCTTTTACAATATATTTTGAGTTATTTGGACAGTTCTGCTCTACATTATAGACTTGGCCACATTGAAAGCTTTGATGGACTAACCTGACAAACAGAGCTGAAGCTAAAAAAAGGGGCAAAGAAGCCTTTGTAGGAAGCTCCCATACACTATCCCTGGCTAACCATAGATACAATGATAACTGCAGAATTTTCTTTGCTTCTTTAAAGGAAATACTACAACTAAAAATGTTCCTAAATGTTTAAGCATTGACTTTTTTCTTGGAAAAGTAATGGCCAGTTACACATGTTGGGTCAGGCTTCACTATA
This sequence comes from Pyxicephalus adspersus, assembly GCF_032062135.1. Classification (NCBI taxonomy): domain Eukaryota; kingdom Metazoa; phylum Chordata; class Amphibia; order Anura; family Pyxicephalidae; genus Pyxicephalus; species Pyxicephalus adspersus. The sequence continues at coordinate 9,342 of NW_027317505.1, read as the reverse complement.
AGAACATGACATACAGTATTCCTTAAAGATGACTGATGAATTATTTATTCTCATACATCTTCTGTACATTATTTATGTAATTCTATAATGTTATACTATAATAAATTTCTACTGTTTATTTATTTTCCTAGAAGTGGTGTTAAAATTAGAATGTCTGGGAAATTCCTACTAATTTGCATTCTCCTATGCTCTCCAGGTATGTTGTCTACCATAATATCCTGAATAATATTTAGAAAGCATAGTGTTAAGAGCTGGTAAACTGGTATGTGGAGTGTTCGATCATCTTAGTCAAATACTAAACTATTGATTACACCTAAGATTTTAATATAAAACAGTTATTTACAGGTGATGACTTCAGCCTTGTACTGTCTTGTTGTATAACTTTTTTTAAAGTTCCAACCCCACAATGACCAACATTCTTTTTTGTTTTGCTAGTGTTTTTTTGATAGCTTTTTTTTTTACAGATGGTTTTGTAAATACAATCTGTCTGTAAAACAGATATAGCAACTATTCCTGAACATACAGATTTGGCAAGTCCAGCATTTGTCAGATGCAGAAAAAATTTGTGCAAAAAAAAGAAAAATAGAACTTTGTGATTATATGCTCTGCCTCCCAATTACTAAACCAATCATATCATGGTTGCATTGTAGCCCCAACCATTTTTGTTGGCTTTGGAGAAGGAATGTTGTGTACCGCAACATATGGTACCCCATAACTATGTGTTGTAGAACACTACAATGCAGAGGTAATCCAATGTGAACATTCCTTAAGGCTTACCTACAGGGAAAGAAGAGGGGCTGATGTCCCATGCCGAGGAAAAATGTGCAATTTTATCCCCTTCCACCTGTTGTTTCTCCCATTATTTCACCAATCTCACCTTTTCCCTCTTTCTCTCTTTATTTTTCTTATACCATGTTCTACAATTGTAAACTCTTTTGTTTGCTGTTGTGCACTAAGCGTGCCTGTATTTTAACACATCACATGTAGTACAACAAATACCCCTATTTGAATACAGAGGTGTGTGTGGCTGTTAACAACTTCTCCCACCCCCAGTCTGATGTTCAGGAATTTTTAAAATAGTATGATAATCAGTAGTAGTGGTTGGATAGTTGTGATCGGAATTTAGATATGAACTGAATTTGAGCAGTTCGAGTTCAGATCTGTCAGAAGACCTTTTTTCTTTTTAATTCTTGTGTATATAATCTGCTGACCCTTAATCGACAAGTTTAGTACAGCTCAGCTAATCTGGCAGCTGTGAGATTACGATAAGGAAGGCTAATTAAGGACAATCTGTGAATTACCCCACCTCCTGATAATGTATCAGCTTACCTCCCACATGGGTGGTGCCACTAAGCCCTTCCCAACCACAGAAATGGTGTTGATGGTTCACAGGAACCTTTGAATGACACAGTTGGGGACTACAGCAAAATGACTTTTATTAAGTATACTGTGGTGATAAACTTTCTTCAAGCACAGATAAAGTGCACAACTTTCAGATTCTTTTCTTTTAGAAATGGCAGATGTCATCAGTTAGCGGTCGGATTGGCCAAACAACAATGTACCTGGTATTGTCTTGTCATTGTGTATTACTTGCCCAATATACAAATGAAAAGAGAAGGGGTGAGGTGATATTCTCAACGAGAACGTAGACCTGCTAAAAAATTAAGTAATTAGGTTTGTTCTCTTGTAGGTGATTTTTTAGGTATTTTTGAAAAGGATTGTTGCATATCAGAATAATACATATTGGATGTTGCCTGCTCTGTTGGAGTAGATTAGCAGGAGTTGTTGTTGCACCTTCTGAGTTTTTCAGTTGTTTGAGTTTTCAATACACCTTTTCCTGTATTCTCCCTTCCCATGTGGAAACTTAAGCCTCTATTTCTTGTCATGAAACAAAACAATGATTCTTGTCATGATATAAAACAATGTTTCTTTAGTTAACAGTGAAATCAACTTTTACAGTGATTACCAAAATTGTGTTTTTCTATTTTTTTAGGACTCTGCAGCCCGCTTTTGAATAAAAAGATTTTGCAAAGTCTAACTCCATTTCTGGATCGTGTAGCTATAAAATTTCTCACAATTCAGTGTAACCTTGCAAGGAAAAAATCTACAATACCTAACCCTCTTTTTGCTACTTTATGCAACATACTCAAAGGAGCACCAGATCTGAACGTATTAGATGTAGGAGTTGGAGAAACACCAGCTGTCAAAGAATCTTCTTTGAAACTTAAGAAAATGTTTTATTATTAAGCTTAATAACACCACTAGCAAACAATTATACTATTGTTTATTTCATACTTCCTGGTATCTTTATAAAGTTATTGAAGGTGACCCTCTAAAAGTTTTAAATCCATATTTTTAAGGCCATGCAAGTTATTTTTTTGTCGATTTTGTCAGTTTTTTTTGGTCTGGTCATTTACTATATGAATATTAAGTTGATTTCTGTACCTTGTGCATTGTATGGGATACTTTTTGTTATATGTAATTAATTACATGACTATGTGGTTTTCCATGGTTATGTCTTTTCTAATCAAACTGAAATGAAAGACTTCAACAAACAGATCATAAAATGAATAAACATGCTTTTAAATATAACTAATGCAAGTGTAGTGAGATATTAATTACTCTGCCTAAATATTCTTATATTTGTTTATCGATGTGTAATGCAGATTTTGCTGTGCCCTTAGCACTGAGTGATGAGGTAAGTGAGGTGTGACCAGGATGGTGCAAGGATTGCTGGAAAAACTCTGGATAAGGCGAGAAGACATTGACATGGATGCAGGAGGTCTATGTGGAGAAAAAGAACTAAGACTGTAAATTAATACAGAATACCTTCTCTGAACCATGATTTAATGAATATACATGATTATACAATTTGTTTATGCTCATTTTAAAAAGTTTTTTTTTTATCCTTAATGACCCAATAGACACTAGATGTTATTGGTTGCTGGTTTTATTATTTTGACTTTTAAATACAATACTGAGTGCATTATTGTCTATTGCACTTCTCAATTTGGGACTACGCTTGTTTATCCATAGGACCCAATTTATTGGAAGAACTGATTCTTAGTATATTGCAGTTACCTTGGAACTTGGAAAGCTGGTGGCCAAAGCTCCTTGAATTTGATTGAATATCACAGTTACTTGGTTGTTTTTGTAGAACAGAATGATCTATATTCATGTCTAATTTCAAACAGCAAAACCAATTATAACACCAACAAAGACTGTTCAAATGTATTGTGCTGGTTGTGCCAAAATGTATATTATAAAAACCTTTTGCAGGGTAATATTTATTGCAGTCTTTCATTTCAGTTTGATTAGAAAAGACAGGAGAAACAGCACACTGATGAAGTTCATTATGCTTTTTCCACCTGTAAGAATGCTTCCAATGTTAGACTGACAGCTCCGCTGGGCAATGGGATCCAAATACATCCATTTCTGACTGACTGCCACTGACATACCCTACTCCTACTCTTACCTTGCGACAGAGTATAACTGTATCTGAGAAAAAGATTCAGGGACATACTGTACATTAGTTGCAAACTATGGGCCTAATTTATCAATGAAATCCGCGCTCGCTGGTCGCGCGTACTTTCGCGCCGTTATATCGAGCTGGTTTACCGCGGGCTGGAGTCATATGCGCTCGTACACTTGCCTCCTCACTGCCAAGCCGGATGCTTGCCTTCATAATAAAATGGGCAATAGGGGTCGCGCATCCGCCAATTAAGGCGATTAGATTTCAGCTGCGCGATTAAGGAGGATCTGTTAATCTCAATGGTGAGATCATAGCAATTAATTAGCGCATACCTGCTCTCTGTTCTGTGCGTATCTACAGTCCTTTACAGGTCAATTAGAATCTTTAATGCTTCATTAGATTTCAGCTGCGCGATTAAGGAGGATCTGTTAAGCTGTCACTGACTTTATTGAGAGAAAAAAAAAAAAAGGAGTGTGAACGAGCGCGTTTTTAGGGCTAAGGGTAATATGTGTGCCATTAGAAAGAATGATTTTTTAGGGGAACAGTGACTTTTAATGCAAGCTCGCCAGTGTAAAGTGCCGGAGATGCGCGGCTCTAAAAAATGCGTGGCTCTAAAAACCTAAAAAATTTAGAAAAATAGGATTTTAGTACTTTTTGTAAAATGATTTACTCTGGGTTTACTGGGGGACACACAGATTGGTTATACTGTCACCTGTTATTTTCTGACAAGAAAACAACGAGGCACACGCTTCACAACCACATGGCAGGGAGAATACAGGAAAAGGTGTATTAACAACTGAAATGGACACACACAAAAATACAACAGCAATTTCTGCTGATCAACTTCTACACAGCAGGCAACATCCAAGATGCATTAATCTAATATGCAATAGGCCTCCTAAAAAACTCCTAAAATCAAGTCTATCAAAGGTCTATGATTTTGTGGACAGCACCTCACCACCTGACTTTTAATGTTCATGACTCTATGATCAGCCAATCTAGCTTCCAAATGGTACATATTTTGGTGGATGAATTGGTCTTCTCTACTTTTCTGCACTTTTTTGTGCTTTAAGGAAGCATATCACCAAGCCATTTTGCTGTAACCTCAACTGGTATTATTATTGTTAAACACTGTTCACATGAGCACTGAAGTTCTGAAGGGCTCAGTGGCATCACCAATTTGCCGTGAGGAAGTGAGGTCATGAACAATTGACCAGCATTTAGCCAGGCCAGCACCCAGTTGATGACCCATCTGGTGTGTATGCCGTAACAGACCCAAGCACTCAGTGTTAGTGGTATCTTTGATGTCTGCTAAAGCTAGGAATTCCCCCTGATAAAGGAAAACATCGGCCAACTACTAGAACTTAATTTTGAATTTGTAGATTAAAGACATTTTGATTCACCATAAAATGGTGAATGCTTTCTATGGGTTTGGGAGGCATAAATGTTTTTTTTTCAAACTTCTTTGAAATGATCTTGAGCAGTAAATGGTAAATGACCCCTTAGTCCAGGTCTATTTGCTGTATTACACAGACAGTAAAATGTGTGTATTTATTTCTGCACTTTTTTTTTGCTTTTCAACATTTTGGCTTTTTAGGATCTAACTTGAAGTTGGAGGATGTGCAGCTTTTGGCTTTCAAGCCTCTCCTTTAGTTGTGACCAAATACTTCCTCGGTCGGGAGCCTTACATCCTAGAGCTTCACTTATTATTATTGGAGGTCATTCTTTCTTGACCATCAATTTCACATTCATACATTTTACTAATAGGTTTTTGTTTTTTGAGCACTTGAAGATTTTTTTTTTGTCAGGTGGCAATATGGTCTTTTATATAAAAGACTAGGTTGTGTATATGGTTGGAATTCCAAGGATCCCAGTAGCTCCTGAATTGGAAGCTTTAAATACTACTTGTCTTAAAGCCAGGAGGAGACCACCCATGTTGTTAATGCTCCTAAAGTAATGACCCAAAAGTGCATGGAAAATACTAAAGATTTAGAATGCACTGTATATAGTATAACACTTGTTCAAAGCATCTCTTTTTTTCTGTGCACGCTTCACAGGACTTGGCCTTTGATCTTTTACACATCATAAGTGTGACGGCTCCACAGGGCCAAGTGGTGGACCCACTGTGTCATCATCCTATTGGGTGGAGACGAGCACGGGGCGCAGGGTCTAAGCAGTAGCTTGGTCTTCTCCAGAGCCTCTAGTGATGAGGTTGTTGTGCGGCTAGCTACTGCCAGGTTGTGGCCCCCGTGCATGCCAAGGAAGATGACTGCTGACTAGCAGGAATCTAAATGCAGTGCCAGAGGGAAATCCAAGAACTTAGTCAAGCCAAAGGTCCGTACACAGATACCGTGTTTCCCCAATGATAAGGCATCCCCATCAAATAAGCCAACCCCCGATTTTTGCCAAAAACATTAAAATAAAGCACCCCCCCCAAATAAGACACCGACCGATACCTGCGCCTGCCCGAATCTCCCATTCGGGTGGTACGGTGGGTAACTGTGTGCCTCTGTGTGACTCCTCGGTGCTGGCTGCAGTGCAGAGCGAAACTGAAAGTGACTTCAAAGGCCCGCACACGCGCCTGCGACTCCGCTCCAGGAAGGACAAGCAAGCTGCTGATCCCTGCCCTAATGGAGTCTGTTACCCGGCCGTAGAAGCCAAAAAAAGTGAGTCAGTGAACAGAAGGGGACAATGAATTGGGGCCAAACTCTTCCTGCTTTCTGCAAAGAAAAGATGTTGAATATCCGAATGGTCCGCAAGTGGCGAGCAGAGTATAGTAAACTCATTGAACAAGTGGAAAATGGAAATGCTAAAAAACGCAAGAGTGGATCAGGTCAGCAAGCAACATTTCCCAAGCTGGAAGATCTGATCTGTGAATGGTTTGTTGACAGGAGAGCAAAGGCTTTGGTTGTGACTAGGGGTCAGATTCAAGAATTGAAAAACAGTGTACCGCTTTTGGTACAGAAATCGAGACATCAGGGAAATGCCCAGGAGGTTAAATAAACAATATTCAACAAATAAATAACAAAACAAATAAATCCTATTTACCCTAAACAAGCATAATAACCATAAACCAAAATTAACCTCCCTTTATATAAACATTGCAACATCTCTGTTTTACACCTCAACAACCAGCCTGCAGGTCTCAGAAGGCATAATCTGCACTCTTCCAGAATTTAACTTCGAAAACACCACCTTGGCACCTAGCCGCTCAGTACTGCCTCAGGAGCCATAACCAACATGCCAGCGAGCCTACCACCGAGGATCCCTCTTGCCACAAATCACAATTTTTACCATGCCCAGGATCCCTGCCATCCAAAACCCCAACTGCCACCCCTCAATCCTACCAATTCATTTACCAAAAATTGAGGGACAGTAGGCTTCTGACTTCTGACACCCCCTTTTAAACCCCCCATTTCATAATCACCTCCTTCTCAACTCTCCAGCTAACACTGCTCCTCCCTAAACTATTTGGACCACTTAACCCTTTCCTACCCTGTGCTGGGCCCTCACACCCTGTTATGCACGCCCTGTGCCAAATATTATAGGGCTACAGGGCTCTCTTTCTAAAGCAAACATCTCTGACATGTCTTTAACCACTTGCTACATTATATTCACATCATCACATCAACTAACCTTAATATAAGTTCCAAAAATGCATACATTAATACCACACTAGGTCCTGATGTAAAGATAGCTGAAAATATGGTAGAATTGTATTGAGGTAAAGTAATGTAATGTCTAAAAGATAGTCAACGAAAATGGTAAAAATATTGTTTTTTCTGTGGTGACCACATAGAACTTTTAGTAGTCAATTTAGTAGTCAGTTTTTCTCAGTGAAAAGATGAAATATGTTTCAGCTTCTTTCTCTTGGCTTCAAAGCACCATATAACAAGAATCTCATGAGACAAGGAATTCAACTAGATTTTCCTTTTATATCTTGTAGTTTCTCCTTCTCAGGATGTCTCTCTGGGCCTTTCTTCTTTCTAGTGCCCTCTCTCTGATGTCATACATCTTACAAGCTGGCGTGTGCCTCTCAAAGTCAATAAAACTGTTGGCAAGCTGGTAGAGAAAAAAACTGAGTGGTATAATAAACAATTCTAATACTTCCATAACAGGGGAATGTGTTGTCAAAATGTTTCACTAAGATAAATATGGTTTGTGTTAAAACTCAGATCGACTTCTGGTTCCGGCGCCCATGTAGAAGGTGGTGTGAGAGCGGTGGCTCCTGTTCCCGAGTGTTCCCATGCCTAGCAAACTTTACCACGGGATCTCGCAGCAGACTGCTTTTGTTCTGCAGGCTGGGGAGATCGGATAGAGTGTTCCATCTCCTCATCCCAGGCTTCTAAGCAGCAACAGCCACGACGGACATGGGGGAAGGAAGCTGGATCAGCCAAAATGGGCGATGGCGCCATGGACCGCATGGAGTTTCCTTTCAGCCCAGGTAGGGAATTTGATTCCCCAAGCAATACAGTAGTCATACAGCTTGAAACCTAGCCTAGCCCAGTTTATAACAGAAGCTATATCTCAGCAGATGCAACCTTTTACTGATACTATAATTAAGCATAGGGAAAATATCCAGGAGCTACAACAAAGAGTCAGTGATTTAGATATGATAGTGCGCTCTCAACAAAAACAGCTAGGAGATCATTGCACAACGTTACAGGAGACATTAACAGATTTAGAGAACAGATCTAGGCGCAATAGTGTGCAAATAATTGGAGAAATGTATAATGCAGCTGATGTACAAAAACTTTGCACCTATGCTATTCCTAAATTACTGGGACTTCCTACTCCTGTGCCAGTGGAAAGAGCTCACAGGCTGGGACCATTGCAATGTAATAAGCCCTTTCCAAGACCCATTATTGTGAATTATCTCCACTTCCCTGACAAAGTTCAGCTGTTGAGAGCCTATCGGTCACATGAACACTTTACTATTGATGATACTAAAGTAATGCTTTTCTTGAGTTATGCGGCTGAAACGACAAAGCAAAGACAAGCTTTTTCACAAACATCTAATATCCAAGAGGTTAAGATTTGCCCTCATGTACCCAGCTGTATTTAAAATATTCACCGCTGATAATGAAGCACTTTTAAAGATCCACAACAGGCTATTGATTTTGTCGCTTCGCTGGATGACGTTGATCATTCACCATCAAAGAACGTAGGTCACATTCCACTCACTCCTCTCCTATTGCCTCCTCATGCGGTTTATCTTCCGCCATAAGTGTATAGGGAATGTTTCCCTAATTTCACATGGCACAAGCAGTGACAATGAGTAAAGTAAGGGAAATAAGGAAGAAATATTTTCTTTTTTTTTCCTGTCCATTAGAAGGAGCCAGTTGTCCACTTTTGCACACACTACAAGTTAAAAAAAATGCATTCTCATTTGCCATCCGTTTTACATGCTTGGCAAAAGTTTTTCACAACAGTATAACCTGTTCAGGGTGTTTTTTTTTTTTTGAGTTTTAATATTTCACTGGGAAAAAAGGAAGTCAAGCGCAAGTGAGTTTTGCTATGATCTCTTTGTTGTTATCACTATTTTTATTTTGTTCTGGGTTTTGGTATACCCCGAATGTGCCTTGCACTACTTCATTATTAGAATGACCGTCTACTCCTCCCCCAATGCAGTTGTCCCCATTTGGTGGCAGTTATATTTTCCTGGGGCCACACGGCTGGGATGGCTCCAGGCAACAAGCTGAGTTAATTTACCTGCAGTTCACTACTCTTTAACATTTATGCCTCCTTGAATGAAAATTGTTACTTGGAATATTAACCTCCCTAGCGGTTCATTTGTTCCGGTTTTATATGTCTAAAAGCGGTACATTTTTTCATAAAAATTTATTTTACAGTATAATATAATAGTATGA
>NW_027317504.1:10790-13072 GCF_032062135.1 Pyxicephalus adspersus | reverse complement strand
AATAATTTTAATAAACTACAGGTAACCCTGACAGGGTGTTGCTGCAAACACTAAGAAAAAAATAGGAATAACATTACCAAATGTTTGAATATATATTAGATAGAGCCATCTCCTAGCCTTATTATACTGTGCTACATATTAGAGCTCGGTCCCAGCATACAACCTTAAAAAAGGCCTTATAGCTAGTTGCCATGTTTTTAAGAAGCATTGAAATAAATATTTTAAAGTTTTCCCAATGCAAAAGTTTTAAATGGGAACTACAGTGCACAAAATCCCCAAGCAATCTGAATGAAGCAGTGCAGAATAAAGCTGATCTTCGTATTTGCTGCTTATAAGTTTTTATTATTTTGCACTAAAAGAAAAAGCAGTATGGTTTATCTTTATCTTTTCTGTCTCAGTTACGCCTCCAGTACGTCCCAAGTGGCCAGAGCTGAATTCTTGAAAAATTAGAGAACTAAATGATGTAATCATCATTTGAACAGAGAGTTAAGGACAAGCACTTAACTAATTCCATGGAAAGTTCCTGTAATATACACCCTGTGATGAAAAGCAATGAATGCTTTGTCTGACTTCCTTGTACTTCCCAGATCTAATAAACTGGAGAAACTTGAAATGTTGGCTCAGTGCAGGATTTAAACTGCGCTTAGGCTAGAATTTCATCATTCATTTTTTTTTGGATAGCGTTTGTAAGAGCTGATTCATATTTTTTATTTGGTCCTGCCTGAGTCTCCATGAAAAAATTAACCTTCACTTTCTGTTTCTAAAAGATGGCAGGAAGAAAGAGAAGTTCCAGTCACCTTCTGCTCTGTACACTTCTAAAATCTAATAACAACAGTTAAGGTGTGACAGAGTAATCTTTTATTCTCTCCAAACTTAGAAATAATGGCTAGTAGCACATAGCTTTATGGTCCTACTTAAAGGGAGCATTTTTAAAAAAATGATGAAATGTGGAGAACCATAGAATAAATTAGTTAAGCTCTATATTTTTGGGTATTTGCTGACCTTTCTAAGAAAACGTAATCATTGTTAATGGAATGTATGAGCCTTTTCTTGCCTCACGCAAGTTTAAATATTATTATAAATTTACATAGCGCCAACATATTACTCAGCGCCGTACAATAAATAGGGGTTGCAAATGACAGACAGACATTGACACAGGAGGAGAGGACCCTGCCCCGAAGAGCTTACAATCTAAAAGGTGGGGAAGCAGCATAGATGTCTTTCAGTAAACTGGAGACGGGCCCCCAGGAGTCAACCCTCCTACATTTCTCAGTTGCGGTAATCAAAAAAAAAAGGAGAGGGAGTTGTCTTCATTAATTGATAGTGAAAATAATTTTAGTGAGTACAAACAATCTATTTTCTTTCCTGATTATTAAGAGATGCAGCTTTCATTAGGCAACTTAAGGACATTCAAAACCAGAGGGCCACGCATGGTTAAACAACAAGAGACAACCAAGCCCAACAAAAACATAAAAGGGCACTAAAATCCACTAGCAACAGCATTTGCATTAAACTTGCATCCTATGAAGCAAACATATACACTGTGTAAAACTTGTAATGTTTGCGGAGGACAATCGCACCTTACAGACCTGAAAAACCAAAGCTTGATGATGGAAACCTCATACGATGCTATGATGACGACTGGGATACCAGACAAGGACCGTAGATGGTTTCCTTCTATTTATTTGAGTATATACTGCTTGTACACGCTCCTATTATCTTTTGTCTGAACTACTGTAACCTCCTCCTCGCCGGTATATCAGCAACCCTGCCCACCTCTATTCTTCTGCTGCATCTCTTTGTAGTTCTCTTCACTGACTTCCATTTCACCTTAGAATCAAATTCAAGCTCCTGTGCTTTGCCTTCAAATCCCCCAACAGTTGTCCCACTTACCTCTCTGACCTGATAGAAAAACCTGATAGAAAAATAGAAACCTAATAGAAAAATACTTCCCTAGCCGCTCTCTTTCCTCCTCCAATGACCTACTAATGACTTCCTCACTCATAACCTCATCACACGCACGACTCCAAGTCTTTTCTAAAGCTTCCCCGACTCTCTGGAATGGTCTTCCTCGTGCTATTCGGCTTGCGTCTAGTTTCTGCTCAATTAAAAAAGCACTCAAAACCCATCTTTTCAAATTTGCCTACCCATCCTCTTCTGTCTCTTTAATCCTCACTACTTTCCACCATTTCATATCCCCCTCCTATTGGGTGATACTTACCTCACCTCCTAGATTGTAAGCTCTTCTAGGCAAGGTTCTCTCCTCCTGTGTCACTGTCTGT
>NW_027317504.1:8232-10151 GCF_032062135.1 Pyxicephalus adspersus | reverse complement strand
TTGGCACTCTTCCCACTGATCACCACAGAAATATACTGTGAGCTGTGGATATAGTAATTAGAACAGGGGGTACCTTAAAATTATTTTAAGGGTTCCACCATGTTAAAAGGTTGGGAAACACTCATCTAGGGGTTATAATACCCCTGCAGTGACTATGGCCACACATTTTTACCCATCTGTATACCTCTGGGCCCAGAGTTTTACTCCTTTGGTGTGTATTCCTAGAAAGTCTTCTGCGTTTGTCAAGTCACTACACACTAGGGTGGTCATTGTGCAACTGCGAAAAATCACTTAACTAGCTTCCCAATCGTACTTTGTACAAGAAAGAACTGGGAATGGAGAAGGATTCTGACCTTCACTTTTTATGTACCTGGATTCAATTTGTCCTGTTGATAGCAGCTTAATTATTGATAGCCTAATGAAAACATTTCTTCAATGGACTAATGAGGGCTAATGTCTTACACTTTTAATTCTCCCCAGTCAATACTTGCAAGTACTGTGGGTCTGGTTAATTCTTAAGGGTGGAAGGTGAAAAAAATGCTAGCAAACCAGTCTAGGCTTTCTGAAAGAGAAACAGAATTATTTACATTTTCGTTACGTTTAAGTTATGTTTAGCACATCCAAGAACACATAGATCCAAAGGGATGGCAGGATTCACACTATTATCTTACAATATTATTCCCATTGGTGTGCTGTGGTGCTATTTATTTTGCACCTGTGTTACATCAAAACCACAATGCACTACCAAGCAATGGGTTGCTGAAAATCCAGTGCACCCCTTTTTGTGTTCCAGTGCATTAGGCAACCTATTCAAATAAACGGGCTGCCTTAAGACACTACACATGTAACTAAACCTATAGAATGGTCTAATTCAAAATCGTTTTCCTAAAACCCTATGCAATCATGTAGGCTGCTATCACCTTCCTGTCTGTGAAAATGTTATCTGTCAGGCTGATCCTCCAGTTTCATTAACACAAAAATAGTGACTTCACATTCCGTGACTTTACTATTCCTACAATATTATTTGTTCATGTGACTTGCTTGCAGTTGTGGCCTGCTGTTCCTTAAACGTATGGGAGGATTTTGTGTAAAAGTCTCCCTCTAGTGGCTGAATATCACAGTATATAAGCAGGACTACTGAGTAAAATATAAGGACAACATTTATGATGTAACTTTTGCAATTAAAAGCAGGCAAAGCAAACATTTTTGGTAAAATGTTCTTTAAACCTGCCATGTGGTGCATTTAGGCCAAACTGCTCAGTTCCTGTAATTTTACATGAATATTAGGGCTATAATGCATATATCTCCTTTTGTTTTTAGTTTATCTCTTTGTTGTATATTGTGATTTTTTGCATTTCAAGCATTTTTTCAATAGGTTTTTCTTCATCTTGTTGGTTCTATATTGTATGCCATAGTTCTGCTGCTGATTTAATTACTGTTAACACTGCTGTTTAACTCTTCTGCATTTTCTCACCTCATCAACAAAATACCTTTTTAACCTCTGGATACAACAAAGTTCTTGGGTATAAGTTGTCCATAGCAAATTAAAAAATATGCTGTGAAAAAAAAAAAAAAAAAAATGTGAGAAGGAAGGTTGTTTATTGGAGAAGGGACAGGTGATATCCCTTCTGAAATAAAATAAACGTACCTGTGTGTTTGCAATCTTTTCTATAAAGTACACTAAGATGCACAAACCCAGCTCTCATGCAAGGGAGTGACTTTATTGTGGTTTCGCCAAAAATCCTGAACTTGAAGAGGAGTAAAGATGTTGATAGCATGAATGGGGCATGGACAGGTGAGCATACTTAAAAAAATTCTATTCAGGCACGCAAGATTATTTTATTGTAGAAGAGTTAGCGCCTGCCCCCTCTGGAATAAACTGTCCGCTTGCATTTTTTATTTGGTTTATACTATAGTTC
>NW_027317504.1:0-4991 GCF_032062135.1 Pyxicephalus adspersus | reverse complement strand
CACTGACGATTTTCTCCATGCAGAACATTGCTTTTTACATTATTCTGACTGCTTCAGATAATTTTAGTATTCTTCTATATAGATGCCAATAGTCCATCTAGTTAGCCAAGGCTTACAAGAGGTAAAGGTTTCTGCCTGTCCCAAAATATCAGACTGTACATTGCTTTCAAGGACAGGTATTCGGTTTTGCAGCAGATATCCACAAGGTAGCACTGAATACTGAACATCTGCATGACAGAATATTTTTCTTTTTGATCTGTCCTGATGGATAAATGAATGACCAAATGGGGGACAACCTATGTACTTTCATATGGAGGAAAGCGCGGCAGGGTGCTCACTTGTTCTCTTTCTGCCATGAAACAGAAAAGCAATGTGCGTACAGCGTTCATTTATTCTCCTGTCTCAGGAAACAATCAAAAAGATCATCCCAGATAACACGTCTACTGTGTGCTCAGGTATTTAGACTAGAAGTTTTTAGAGTGACAATTTTGAGTTTGCATTCCATAAACAAAACAGACAGACAAATTAAAATGCTTATTACTTCCTTGAAGTTTTAGGCCTCAAGTCTCGTACAATCAGATGGGTGTTGCTGTAAATGGTCTTTTGTTATTGTTTACAGTCACCGATGAACAAAACCTAAGCGCTGTACACATAAAGCCGTTCTGCAGAGAGGACGAGGGGCTGTACTCTCTCTCCACAGAACTGCACAGTTGCTCATCAATCCGATTTCAGTGGACTTGTACTTGTGTCAGATTTTCACCCGAGCTCTGTGTACGTAGCTTTAAAGATATCCTGAACGTGACCCACTTCAGACTAATGTTTATAAAGCAGAGACAAAAAAAGGCCTCAATCCTGTCTGTTTTTATGCAGTTATTCCACTTTTTTGTGCTTATTTGTACACTACAAAAACCAAACAAGATTATTAATTAACTTCATGCTGACTACAATAGGTGAAATAAAATCTACAACACACTACATGTTTAAACTGGTAAAAAAAAACAAATGTTAAAACATTTGTGTGGACAAACACAAAATAACTATGTTCCAGATACCCGTCTACAATAATGTGACCTGCGCCATGGCTGGCACCCCTTTGCTCTCATTGTTCTGGCCTATTAGTCATTCTATGGTCATTAGCCATATTTATAGATAAAAAAAAATGAAATATGCCAAAGAACAAGCACATCAACATCACTAAAGAAAATCCTAAACAAAGTGTTTTAAAACTTTTTTTTTTTTTTTTTTTATACGTGGGCAGTGTTACAAGCTTACCAAGGTTTTCCTTCCTTAACAACAGAAGTGCAAGGTACATAAATACCAAATATGAAGCACTGACCTACAAGTAATGGTTCTTACCTCGGTACTCCATCCACAGAAGCTGCTGCTGGAATCTTGGGTACCTGACAGTTCGCTGCTGCTGCTGCAGCCAGCTTTAAGGCAGATGGGGCAACAGCACTTAAAGTCCTAGGTAAATGGCGTGCATTGAGGGTGTTTATAGAGTTTACAGTGGCAACGGAGGAGGGTACAGTTAATCGGATGTTATTCCCAATCAGAACCTGAGTTGTTGCAGAATTGGCAGCAGTTACTTGGTGACTCAGAGTGCTGTGGGAAGTAGCAGTCTGTGTTATATTGGAAGGCTGTAGCAATGCTGAACCAGTCGAAGATGAAGAGGATGATGACTGACTTGTGTGTACGAGTGCTGCAGGTGTATTACTACTGAGGTGTAAGCCCTTGTAAACTCCTGGCACAAAAAAAAACAAAAAAGGAAAAAAAACTATAGTCAAAAGCAGATAGATAAAGATCAGAAGAAATGCTAGAAACAAAACTATCACACTCTGTACCTGAGGCTTGAAGGATGCCATTCACTCCTATTCCAAGGACAACATCTTCCTTCATTTTGAAGGCCATCAGCTGCTCAGACGTTACCAAAGCTGTAACAGCAAACTGCGCACTAGCAGAGTCCAAGGTCTTTGAAACAAAAACCTAACAAAAGGAAGCAAACCACACATTTAAAACAAAAAAAAAAATATACAATATAAAAATTATTAGCACCACAAAAAAGCAGCTACAAATATGAGATTGATGTCATTGCTTTTAAGCTTAACATTAGTGGTTTGTCAGTGCTACACTGCTACAAAAGGTAAAAAAAAATGTCTTGTGCACACTTGGGTTTGTGGTCACAAGCCTGGCTAAAGGTAAAGGGGGTTTAGCATAAAAGCCAGGCAACTACCATTTTGAAAAGCACAATTGCCAACTCCATGTTTCAATCATCAGGCGGTTGGTTCCTGATGTGAATAAAATGAGTAGATCGCAGACAATGAGGTATAAGGATTGGTCATAGGGCGGACAACAGTGAGCTATACTTTAATATGTGAGACTCTGAAATATAGTACATATATAATCTGAATTAGGTATACATACACTATTACTATGCCATACTAAAAGCAAAGTTTGTATTTTGTTTCCTTTTCTGAATTTACATAGGAAATGAAAGGTAACCAATATATTATCTTGGCAACATAAGTATCTTATGCAATTTTCACTCCTTAACTTCTTTGGATGCAAATGATAAAAATACAAGGTAATAAAAGCAAAATAAATATGAAGACTGCCACTGCTGACCTGTTTCATAAAAGGCTAGTTGCCTGGCTGTTATACACTTTGGTTTCAAAACTTTCCAACCACAGACCCAGAACAAGAAAGTCAGATGTCCTTATCTGTATACTTCTGGCACTGAAACAAAAACAGCATGGCAATTTGTATTTAGAGGACAAGAAAGTCAGCAATGGCAGCTTTCAACAAAGAAGAAAATAAATACTTACCAGTATGTTTTTTACATTCTACATGCTAAAGCCAGTTATTACATGCAGGTAAACATCACAGTGATCTCCACCTTGACATGGGAGTGCTGCAGCTGAGCACCGTGGACTGGATGTTGCAGGGGTAAGCCTGGAAATAACCCTATTATATGATCAAGATGGTGTTTGATCAAGACCCTTGTACCTAAATTTATATTCCCATGTGACTCCATGATCCTGAAGCTTAGTGCACTAAAGAAATTGCCATTTGAAGCAAAGTGTTGGCCCTTCCCTTGTTAGCAAACAATTTGTGGTTCTACATACAGACAGGGTGGTGTTTGAACCAAGGCTTTTTTCTTGCCTAAAGTATATGCTCTGCCTTTTATCTCAACTAGGATCCCATCGGTGTCACTTCTCAAGTTCACCACAAAAAATGCCCCTCTATTGTCTGAGTGTGGTTCAGGAAGATAAAGGCTTCTCATCAACTACTTCTAGAATTCTATTTTTGTAATCCTGGATAAACCCTATTTCTAGGAGGCTAAGGCAGTCCATCATCCAATCCCATGGTTCCAAGATCAGGTGCATCCTTTCATCTAGCAAAACCAAATGATGCTTGTACGTTTTGGCATTTCCCAGATTGCAGGGCTGGTACCTAGTCTTCTGTTTACATGTTCTCCAGGTTCTGCCAGCTGGATGTTAGGGCATCATCAGATACCAGCTGCAAAGTCCTTCAGGCAGCAGAAAGGCTCTAGTTTTTTTTCTGGGCTTTTGGCATCACTTCATGTATTGCCTGTTCCTCAATTGGAATGCTTTTGCCTCAGAAGGTGAAAAACACCAAGTGCCCCTCAATAGAATTAAAAGAAAAAAAGGATTTTGAACTCGCCATAAAATCTTTTCAGTACATAGAAGGATGCAGTTAAAAAAAATCCTGTATTGCGCAAGGGACACCAAAAAGAGGATTTTAAAGAGATTACAAACCCCTTTTTTGTAGTTAAATAATGCCTTTAGTGGACAATAGGAATGGGCCCCTGTAGCTTACTTAAAATTGGAACAAAAATGTTACATTGCAGCTTACCACCAAGCCTGATGGCTACAGTAGTGTTTTCACTTTTCAGGCTTTTTTTACCCAATACAGCAAGCAACATAATGTTTTCACTCTAGTACAGAAAGTAATGCACGGTTCTGCATCTATAGTGCCTAGGTTTTATATTTAATGTATGGTTCTACTTTTTAAATGCATCTGCATGCATTATCAATTCACTTGTTTATCTTGTAGATCCTATACTCAAGGAGAAATTGAAGAATAGAAAAGAACTTATGACCTCCACCATATAGGTAGCTGTTAATTTTGATAAGCAATCACATCAGAAATCTAAAAGGAAAATAATCGAAATCTCCCTCATTCACGACTTTGCCTTCCGTCACAAATCTGGTCAAAATCACTAATACGCAAGAGCAACCAAATGAGTACAAAACTCTCTAAATGGCAGACACATTCTTTGTTTTTAAACGTATGCATAAGGAATACAACCAATGAAAACTAACAGATTTTTCAACAAAACCAACAGCCGTACGTTGCTGCAAAAGAGTTTGCACAAACTGAAAGGAAGAGTATCTTTTATGCAGAAGAGATATGTAAGGTGGTATACATTCGTTTGTAGTGACATAAATATTTCAGAGAAATGATCGAGTAGAGAGAATAGTAGGTCACATACCAAAGTGTGCTGAACCACTGCTACTTTTACTTGTCGAGGTACTGCAAGTCTGGGTCCCAGGTTGTGCTGTGCCTGTTCGAGAGATACCTTTGTGAAACGTTCTACAGGAAAAGTCAACATTGTCACTTTCATGTAGGGATGTTGTCCGTGGCTTAAAATGGCGCCACCTACATGATTTTATATTGACTAATATCTGGCTGAGGTCTTTAGAGAAACATTTATCCGAGGTATTCGTTTCTGAGGTATTGGCAAATAAATTGATTGAAGTGTGTTCAGGAGAGGAAAGCATGTCAAAGTCAAGCTGATGAAATGCATTGTCGTAGTCCGAATGCGCTCTGTCAAGGAGCACCCTGCAGAAGAATATCAGAGGGATACATGTCAAATTTTAGGCTTACAATAAAAATCTGTCTTTCCTTTAACTACAAGTCACAGCAAAATACTACTACTAAGTTTTATAAACAAAACTCCAAGAGCTATA
>NW_027317503.1:0-13084 GCF_032062135.1 Pyxicephalus adspersus | reverse complement strand
TACTACAGTCTGCCTGCATGAAACAGAAGAAGGGGGTGGATACCTGACCAGTCACCCTGCACTAGGTGAAAAAGTAGACAAGCCTGGTCTTCATCTCAGGAAGCTCCTGCATATAGGCATTTTGTTAATGTTTTCAACCCAACTTGTACACATTTTTTACTTTGGATTTATTTAGAAAGTGTGTGAATCATTTTTTACTACTTGTTCATACATTTTTCTTATTACATTTAATGATAAAAATGTTGTGTAAAAATTGGGTTTAATAACGTGATTTATTTTATCCTATCAGAAATGAATCAGAAATGAGAATAAGTCATTGTACACAAGGCCGCTGGAAGGCTTTCAGGTGTCCATTGCTTTCTGGGGATAAATCATCGTCTTTCTTTGTCCTGGTGAACACTGTTATATGAACAAATTAAGAAAAACTAAATTTTTTTCAGATGTCACCTGTTTTTTAGAAAACTGCCTAAGATGGGATTTTTTTCTCATTCTTAAAGGATTTCTTCTAACTTTCTGTTGCATCTGAAAGACAGAAAGTAAAGGAAAATCCCTTCAATGGAACACAGATAAGGATGAGCAACACAACGGAGAATAAATTCCACGGTGAAAAGTACTTCAATATTACCGAAGCACAGGGGATCTATCATTTAAAGGTCTGGTTAAAATTTAGGGGAACCCCACACCTTAAGGATTAAATACACATGGCTATAACAAACTAAATGTCATCTATTGTAAATCCTTTGTAAATGTAAACACAAGTTGAATTGTTACACAAATCACACACAAGCCCTTGTAAACCATCTACGACTTAACTTATTTGTCCGAATTGTAAATCTATTTCATTTGGCTGTTCCTCCTTTTAAAATGGGCCACATGCTATTTCTGTTACTCTATAAAGTCGGATAGAAGATGGAAACTGGATATTGTGTTGGTCACACAAGAAGTAATTATGAGCAGTGATGTAATATACATTGGAGAGATAAGCCAGATGTGAGATGAAATGTCCCTGTGAAAGCGGCCAGATATGGTGACGTCATTTATAGCTAGTAGGGACAGTGCTCAGACAATAAGAAAAGAAGCCAACAGCCAGGTCAACAATATCATATGAAATACTGAAATACTATGTCACAGTTATGTGAAAGTTAAAAAAAAAGTGTGTTATGTGATTAGGGATGAGTGAGCCAAATGGAATTTGAAGAAGATTATAGAAGAACTCCAGTCTTTTTGTTTTAATGCTAAACTTCAACGCAAACAACAAAACAAAGAGAGCCACATGTACTGCTTAATTGACAAATAGTCATATATATATATATATATATATATATATATATATATATTTACTTTATACATATATATATATATCAAATGTGGAATGTGTCTGGCCTGTAGAATGTCCATGTTCACATAGGAAGAATAAAGTTTGATGGTTTGATGGATTTACACAGTGTGGTTTAGCATTTTCCTATTTTTGGTACAATTTAAGGATCTGAACGCTTGCTCCAGTTGCTGAGTTAGGAGTTAGCTGTGAAGGCTAGAAGTTGATGTTCTTTTATTCTGAAGTTGGGACTTTTCCCTGCCCCAGCCTGTTATTAGACAGTAAAAAAAGAAGCAACAGGTCTACATAGTACGAGATGTATATTTCTGTCAACCTTCTCTCTCCTCCTATCAGCTCGTACCTTGTTAACACATGAGCACTGTGGCACACCTGATTGGTGGTTTGTTCTTCATTTCCTACTCTATAGTCTGCTGTACGGGGATTGCAAAAGACTGATATTCAGGTGCTCACACTAGTTGTTTTTATAAATAGACCATTATTACAACATTAAAAATAGACATTTTAATTATTTGCTGCAATTTATTAAAAAAGCTTGCACTACCTGGTGCTTGGGATTTGATTTTAAAGGTCATCTCCAGGCAAAATTTAAAATTTCCACACACCAAAATCCCACCTTTAATAACCCAGCCCACAGGACATGAATAGTAGTTAACTTGGCTAAATCGGCCATCCAGGTTTCATTGACAGTACCAAGGGGGATCAGTGATCCACAGTGGTGCCTATACTCACCAGCCTCTGGCCTTCCACTCTTACTGGCGTCATCATTGTTGGTCTTGTGGTCCATTTGGAAAAAAATCCTGCCATAGACAGACAGTCAAAAGCGTTCATATAATGAGAAAAACTCCTGGAAGTGTAAATCTGCCTTGCCCCTACCCCTCTAAACTCAGTGGGTCCTCCTGTTGATCTCCACATAAATACAAGGACATATAAGTAACATGGAAGTCAGAGGGAGGAACCATTCTTGGCATTGGGTGAAGTGGGCACAGCAGATTGATACTGCTGGAAATGTTGGCTTTAGAAGACACCTCAACAAAGGATTTCTACACAAAAGACAGGTACAAAGGCTACAGTTCCTTCATTTAAACTAATCAAAATCTTTCTGTTAGAAAATGCTCATCTGTCCGGCAACTCCGTGCTGTGCACTATCCTGGTAATAAACATTGTCGTTTCTGTCCAGCAATGTAAATTGCGGCAGCTAGGAGAACTGGGATACCAGCAGCCCCTGCTTCCCTTTAGATGTGCAGCCTGATTGATTTATGGCATCCCCAGCATCCATTGTTAGGCACAGCTGGAGGGGATTCTAGAGGCCGATCAGCTCCTGATTTAGTCCTGCACTGCTATTGGCTGGTGGGACTTTATAGCCCCTCTGCTCCCAGTCATCAGTGCCTGTTATAGCGTATAGCTGGGCTAATCTGTGCTGAAGATTTATCTTTATTTAAGATTTATGAGTTACTGTTGCTGACCCTTGCCTGTCTCTGACTTTGCCAGTTTATGCTGCCTGGACCAACCTTTGCCTGTGACCATGACTCTACTTGTGTTTTGTCCTTGTGTACTTCATTTGGTGGACGGATATTCTGTGTATGACCTCTGCTCTGTATTCTGGTCTTGGCTCTGTTGGAATCTTGGTACTGCTATCTGTGGGCTCCTGGCTTGCTGCCAGCCCATTCCCAGACACTATCCCTTGCGCAGTAAGTCCTGGGGGCAACCGAGTGCTGGGAGACGCAATCAGTCTCCCAAGGCTGAGCGGGGGTGACTGCGGTGCTAGATTGGGGGACTGGTGCTGACCAGGGCCTTATACTTTCTTTTACAGAGAAAAAAAAAACATTCCAAATCTACAGTTTCGATATCTTAGATGGAAAAAAAAAATATACCAATCTCTGTGATGAATATAGAAGTCATTTTGATGTAACATATCCTGATACCGCACCTCCTTTAAATTAGTCTTGGTCTATGCTGTGTGCCAACTACTAATGACAGCTCCCTATTTCTTCGGAGAGGTGAGAAGTAAACACGGATTATTCAAGTCTCACACGGCAAGGGCCTAAAGTGTGTCTAGACCCCAAATACATAACTGGAATACTGCTGGATATGAGGAATGCCGTATAAATCTACAGGATAAATTTAACCGAGCATTAACATATAAAAATAAAGGGCCAAAGCCTTTCTCTAATCAGGAGCATCTGTCTTGTGTTTGATGTGTGAGTCTCAGAAACGTCCTAATACCTAGTGCTGCTATATTTAAGTAACCTTGCCTGTACACCGCTGATCACATGTCAGAAGGTTTATAGTGTTGATGTTGTTGCTAAGCCCTTGCCGTGTTTGAGGACTGCTTTCCAGTTTAGTAAGGTTAAACCATGTTTCTTCTACAATGCCTGGTGTCAGGTCTCTGCATTACTAGTTAAAAGGATACACCACATAAAAAGCACAGTAAAAAAATCTTCTTGTCAATAAAAATCTTTTTGTTGTTTTGTTAGTCTCAAGGTCCTTCAAAGTTGTGAACATTCATATTTTTAATTTATCATAAACTAACTCCTTCCTGCTGCTATGCTATATTTTTGCCTAATTTTTGTGTGTTGTATAAACATCTGTTCGTGCAATGTTGGGGGGTTTATTATCACATACCCCAAGTGGCCATAGTCTAGGCTGCAAATTTGACTCCAGCACAGTTTACAAATAACTTGCAATTGTTCAATGAACTCTATATATAGGTTTGTGTAAATGCCTGGTTAAGCACCAGAACTCCATGACAAACTGTCAAAAGCATTAATGATAACTTTAATAACCAAGAATGAATTCTTGCAACCAGTGTATTTTTTTAATGAATTGCGGTTATTCCCTTTGTGGCTAGTAATGGTCGTTCATAAAGTTGTTCTGTATTCATAAAGGAATGGTGCCACAAAGCAAAGAACTTGATTGGGGCTAAACAAAGAACAATGTGGTTCCATATTAGCACTTCAGTGCTTGGCCTATGTTTTTCTATATTTATTTGCACCACTTTTTTGTACTTTATGCTATATGGTGTGGAGCTTTTATTATTTTTTATTATCTTTTAATCTATTTTATCTATTTAATCTATTAATCTTTTTATTATTGGACCTTCAGTAAATATAACAGCTAAACATTTTGTGTGGACTCTCACAAACTTTTCTTCTATATTTTTTTTCGATCTGTTCCTATCGAAGTTTCTAAGTGATTCTTAATAGTGTAGAAAGCTATATTCACTGACAGCTTGGCTTTTATTAGTTTCCCTTAATGGAAGATCTGTATTTTAAGGGTTGTATTCCAGTTGTTTACTTTGTAAATTGCCTTTGGCTTTTCATTATGAGAGCAACATAGTATCTCCTGCAGTGTAATGTTGTCAAATAATGCTTCAGAGGTAACACTATTGTTCCAATACTGCTTTTCTGCAGATGGAGGGTTTTCAAGTATCTCCATGTTTCAAATCCCTCATTCTCCTGTCCTACCTACATTTTCAAGTTGTAAAAAAACACCATTCTCTGCCCCTCCAATAACCTACAATGACCATTACCATTACTATATATCCACAGTCCCATTACCATTACACTTTGTATACTTTGTTACGCAATCTCTTAGTTCATGAAGTCAACTGGCCCGGATCCTCTTCTCCGCTTGTGTCATGGGGCTGAAATGAATTTTTTAAAGCCATTTGCTAACAATTTTTTTTAAATCCTGGACCACTGATGAAAGTGTATCTTCTCCATTTTTTGGGAGCTTTAATAAATCAACCCCATAGTTTGTACTTATACATACAACATAACATAGTTACATACAGAGTTTTTATACATGCGTTTGTATATATGCATTTGCAGACCCTATGTATTATACAGATTTGTGTAATTATGGCACCTATAAACACATAAATTATATATATCATATAATCATATATATTAAACATTTATAAAACATGATTTAGAATAGTATTAAAACCTTAATTTACTTCTATATATACACATATACATGTATTGTAGATGCAGGATACTGATAAGTTATTTATTGGTAAATACAGTTTAGGGAGTAAAATGTTGCAAAGTATAGCCATAAAAGAATTTCATAAATAGATGATCCAAATGTTATTAAGTTAAATATAGAAGCAGATTAACTCAGAACTTATGTCTATGTTGGATGTATGAGGTAATACTCGTCCATCAATGTCCATCACTGTTATGCATTCCAATAGAGAACATTTTCAAACTAACGAATGATGAGAGTGCAATGTGTTTAATGACAGACAGGCCATCATAAAGAGAACATAAAAGAAGATGTTATTTATTAAAGGGAAAGCATAACCAGACAGAATATAGTATGGTAGGCTATAGGGAACCAAAACACCATTGAGTATAGAACACAGCAGACACATATGTACATGTTTTCTTTCATCTCAAATCCACACAATAGGGGGTATATTCCTGTTGGGATAGTGAGCACATCATTGCTAAGCATTCCTTTTTCTTGCTGTGCCAAATGTCCAATTTTAACTGGTGGTTTAGATATTAACCAATATTACAGACATTTTTATGGTCTACCCCCTCTTATTGATGGATTTCCTAAGTCACGCAAGGGCTTTTTGGCACATGTCCTGGTGTGGTGTAGTACCTCGGAGAGCTGGAGGGTGGAAAGTTGTACTCTTAGTGGAAGACAAAGTCCCATGTAACCTAGTTTCTCGCAACCTAGCGGAATACAGAATCACTGACGAGGCAACATTAAGCAGGCTTTTTTTGTTCTTTTGGATCTTGGTGTGAAACTAATTCTTAGACTCCGAAAGGAAGAGTTCAGGTTGTTTATTCTGTACAGAACAAAATTAGTGTAGAATTAAGTTAACTATATTTAAGTGGATGATACAAACTCTTAACTCACTAAAAAAGAGCATCTGGTATGAAGTATTGCAGTTGGTTTAAAAAGGAAAGTGAAGTAGAAAGGTTCATGTAAGTGAAAGGTTGGGACCATTGGAAGAGCAGCTGGGGCTATGAAACGGATGTACTTAGAGGCCTTCATGTTGGAAAGCTGATGCCCCCAATGTATAAACCAAGAGAGAGAAAAGGTGATCTCCTGTTCATATGGAAATTAAATAAATAAAATACTAATAAACTCATAATGACATCCTGACCATGATAAGTAGCTCCGTCCATCCAATCATAAGTGGAGGCCTAAAAGATTGTCATCTTGCCCATCCTGGGATTGATGGCAAGTTGAATATAGGGGGGTCCTTTGCAAAGACACTGGGGGACCCGTTGCATATACAGTCAAGTAATGTGACTGCGTCTCCTAAATGCAGTGGGCCTCAGTGACCAAAAAAGAATCAGGGTATGTATTACGGCAGCACATTGTGGTGTAAATGGGCACATAAACAGGGTTCCAGGAAGCTAAGAAGAACACACCAAAATTCAAATAATTTTACAAATAATTGCACAAAATTATTCAATTAGTAAAGCGAATGAATATATGCTAAAATACATTTATCTTGTGGCAAAAATGTACATATGATGTTTCCCACATCCTTGCCATGTCATCTAATCCCAGTGCAATGACTGATAACCTTTTCACTCATTATTATCTTCTAAATCAAACATGTCTTTCTGCCATCTCCAAATTTTTTTTTGCCCTTCTGTAAATCTGTATTGTATTCAATGTTTGTTTCACTTACCAGTTCCTACTTCATCACCTCATAACGACTCCACTCCTCTGTCATTCTGAGCTGTAATACTTAGGAAGATTATTAACATTCCCAAGATTCCATCTGATGATTCACTATCCCATTAGAACATACTGCAGGGTGATATGTTTCGTATACAGATGTAACCAATGGTCATCAGTAAACGATAGTGGAACAAATGATAGACAAAACACTAGCACGGTCTTTAAAACACCTTTGCCTTGAATTAATTCAAGTTTTTCTATTACTGAAAAAAGTGGAACCAACATAAACCAACAACCAAACATATAATTTCCCTACATCGAAAACTGCATGCATTATGATAAAACGACATTCAATTAAAGAAAGGATTACAATCGGGAAATGAATAGCAAGAATGCATTGCCTTTTAAACATACCTCATTCTTTAATAATGCATAGGAGTGCTTAGAAAGAAAATCTTTTTCTAAAGAAAAAACTAAGTCTTCTAGGAAATGAATTGTACAAGAAAAGGATCAAACAATTATTCTGCTTTCTGTGAAGTTACTTTCTGGTGCATCACAGGAATTGCATTCATTTCGCATAAATAGGATTAAAGCTACCTCCAGCTCATGCCGCAGTTTAACATCATGCTGAATATGGGGCTTAGTTCCCATAAATAGGGTTTTATCCTTTTTTCCTCTTTTTTATGCATGCGCTTTAACGGTGACCGCATCAGCTATGTGGTCTGTGGGAGTAGATACAAGGATGACTTAATGCTCAGTGCCATGGCTTTGCACACATAATGAAGGGCCATTAATGTGCAGAGATTTCTTTTAATATTATAAAAGTAGACATATATATGAATAGAAACCAGTTATGGCAGTTATGCATTTATTTAAAAAATCTGAATGTTTAAAGGCTTCTAGTGTATGTGCCTGAGTTTGTTTTTTTTATTAGGTGCAGATGTCTGGTGTAAATGGATCTCAGACATGGAGGGCCAACAGTAGAAGCAAATGGAACAGAATGGGGTTCTATGCACAATTTTGTCAGTCTAGCACAGTCAGTATGCTTACAATGCTCATCATTGTGTTGCAGATTCTCCATTGTTCAATCAGCAAATTGGAAGTACATCCTGGACCAATCTGTACTACCTAAAGTAAGTAAGGTGTCAGATCTTACCCAAGACAAAAAAAAATCATTTCCCAATGCCCTTTAAGAATTTCAAGTTATGGGTAGCATAGTTTCACAACTCTATCACCCAAGAATCAGAAGGAGGAAGTGTTAAAACTATGTTCTGAATGTCAAACAATATAAGTACACCATATTTTTCATTTTTTTAAGAGTAAATATATTTTTCATTAAATTTAAAGGAATGCATGGAGACAGTAAGGGCTAAGTTAAAGTGGTGCATGGCCAAGGTAAAATGAATGTGTCCAGTAAGAATGATGTGATAATGGGATATTACCAATGACAGGCACATATTACCAACAACAGGAAAGACTGGTCAGTAAGGATGGAGGGGTCACTGTGAGGATAGAGAGTTCAACCAGGTTGGAGGGGTCACAGACAGAATGGAAAGGGCACAGCCTTGAAAGCTGTAACAAATCAGACCCAGTGAGTTATTAGGTGGCAGAATATGACAAGCAGCACTTACAGAAAGCTATCAAACTGTGCTGCTGATGATGTCAGTGTACATGCCCACTTGAATAACATGATTTAAAGAGGCAGCTCATAAAGTTAGCGCACTGGACCAGCTGCACTTATTGTAATGTACATAGTGGCTGGCCCTTTTAGGCACCCAACACCCCTTTGTACACATAAAGCTTGCTAGAGAATCACTTACACAGCCATGCTGACATAGGGACTAGGTAATGCGGCCAGGCAGAAGAGTACTTGTTCGCATCACCCTCGATCACACATATTAGTAGTTCCATCAATTCATAAAACTCTTTCAAATTCCTCATTTGCGGTTATGCTTTCCAGTTGATGTGAATGTGGGCATGATGTGGGGTGGATGAGGTGTTGGAGTGGCCTGGTCATAGGCCTCCACATCAGTTTTGCAAAGGGGCCCACTGTTTGCTATGTCTACCAATGGTAATAATACCAAATGTCTAAGGTCTAATCCCTCACTACCCCATCTATCAGTTTGTGTTCTGACAAGGAAAATATTGATAAGCACACAGAACCCAATTTACCTGCTGTTCTTACTGCTTTACCTGCAGACCAAACCTCATCCTTTTTCTGCTCTCATCACTGTATCTGCACAATAATCTCCCTTCTTTCCTTCATTCTCACCACTGAATCTGCATACTCCCCATCAATGCAGAGGCCAATTACCTGGTTACCCCTTCTGAGAGTGGCTGGTCTCATCACAAGACCCAGGAAACTTATATTATTGTATATTTTGTTGATTAAGAACATTAAAACTCTTCCCTTGACACCTCTGTATTACCTCTGTGTTTCTGTATTTCCAAATATTGACTTTCCTCCCATCAGTCCAAAAGCAATAAAACCTATCCTGGGAAGGGTTACCAAGGTGTTAGAATAAGAATCATGCGCCAACCCACCTCAGAACTATAGCTAAGAGAGCCCCTGTTTATTCTCCTCTATGCCACACAAACTGACTGCCACTCCTCCCTTACATTATTAGTTCACAAAATGGCCACTGCCCACACTTAATATGGTGGTATATTGCATCCAAGTAAGGGAAAGTGAATAAAACAAAACTAAATAAAAATAAACAAGCAAGCTTGTATCCTAGCATCTGCTGCAGTTTATATATATATCATATTTTTACCCTTATCCTGGACCTTATTCCAGAAAGCTTAACAGAGCCCAGAGCTGATTACCTGACCCACGCATTGCCTTATTCTCATACACCAGGCTGACTCCACCCACCTCCTTCACACTCATATAACTCCGCCCAGCTCCCTCAATGGAAGCTCAATCACTGACGTATCCCAGCATGCACTGCACATGCATTCTCTCTACCCCTGGAGAAATGGCACTTATAAGACAAAGTCACAAAATGCAATAATTATTTTCAAGATAAAATGACCTTTTTTTTTCAACCTATGACGGATAGTTTATTCTGTAAAATGCTTACTTGTGATTGGCTACCTTGATTAGTTCCCTATCCTACCTCTAAACTGACCAAAAACAGGGAAAATGAAAGGGAAAATTAGGATAGATGATCAGATCCAGAAATAACACTGGAAAAATGGACACTGAGCACACTACAAACCATCCTGAAACTATGAGAGAACCGGACCACCCAGTTCGGTTTTAAATTCTGTGCCTGTGTCTCCATTGCCAATTTACTTTCTGTCACCATGACACTAATAAAGGGAATTCTCTTTTACCTCCCCAACGGTAACCCCGAGTGTGACTTGGGAGAGGAAAAGGATGCTGAAAGCTGTAACCCCGAGTCACACTTGGGGTGGGTAAACATATGGGAAAGATACAGCTCTTACCTGACCTGCCGGCATCCCGCATCATCATTTGTGTCTTCTTTCCTCCAGCAGGTTCTTCTGCACTCAAAGGTCCTGATTTATTATTTAAAGCTCTCCAAGGCTGGAGAGATTACTCTTTCATCAGTGAAGCTAGGAGATCCAGCAAATCTGGAATGTATCTGGTCCAAATAGCAAATGAAGAAATCCATTCTAGGTTTGCTGGATCACCCAGCCTCACTGATGAAAGTGTATTCTCTCCAGGCTTAAAGAGCTTTAATAAATCAGGCCCAAAGAGTCACCGGAGAGTTAGCGGTGACGTCAGTGCATGTGTACATTTAGTTTCCAGGTGGGGCGGGAAATTCAAATCCATTTGTATTGCAATCAATACAAAATAGCTGTATATTATTTATTTATTTTTTTAATTTACAAAATTAAAAAAATATATATATTTTAAATTATTTAATGTATTATTTTGACATGATTTTGTGTTTCAAACTTTATTATACTTAAACAACTATAATATACTGTAAAATAAATTTTCATGAAAAACAATGTACAATGGACAGAAATGAACTGCCAAGGATGTTAATGGATAACAGTAAAAACCTCATGAAGGTTCTAATCCTTTTACACACTCTACAAAACTAAAGGGAAAATGGGGACACAGGCACAAAACTTTTTCCAGTCCTCAATAAAAATTATTATCTTATTTAACTAAACACTAGGCAATAGGCATTTAAAGAAACCCTCCTAAAAATGTCTAATAAGCTCTTTTAGGCATTTGAAACATTTCCTACTAATGTCCATGGAGGCGTCAGAGGTGGCCTTTGGATATTGAATGGGCCAATGTTAACTGTTTTGCAAGCGTTTTTATAGCAGTGAAAATCCTCAAAAATACTTGAAAAAAAAAAGCCCTTTTGCAGTTTTACAGCTCAAAAGAAAAGCTAGCAAAGAAAAAAAAAAAAAAAACACAGGTAATTTGCTGCCCCTTTCACATTCATAGGCACGAATTATTAGGGATATTTGTGCCAGAGATTTTATGTGTTTGGAAGGAGTTTAAAAAAAAACAAAACACGTTTTTTCAGCCACTTAGCGTAAATTAGTGCACAGGTATTTGTGAGTGCCAGTCATAAATGCAGCATTGTGTATTTGGACCATCATAATCTTAACAATCATATTGTACTGTAAAGTAAAATGATTCATAATTCATAATAAATAGGCCATCTAAATGCTGCCCGACAAGCAAAGACCACCATAAAAAACATATACACTCATATTGCATTCAATACAAAATAGCTGTATTGAGTCCAATACAAAGAAATATTCATATATATATATATATATATATATATATAAATATGTCTTTGTATTGGACTATCTAACAGAGATAGTTAAATGTGTAATATACCTGTGCAGCAGCATATTATATATATATATATATATATATATATATTTTTTTTTTTTTTATTTTTAGAAATTTTTTGTGTTTTTTTAAGTTTATTATTAAATTTAATAACTATTGCACATATTTTGGTGAGTTTTGCCTAAGAATTATAGTCTATAAGGTAAAATAAGTTTCCATGCAAAAAAATTGTAACACTTTTTGCATGGAAATTTGGACAGAATCAGAGCGCTAGGGGGGTTGAAAACTAAAATAAATGTTTTTTTTAATTTATTTAATTATTTTGACATGATTTTGTGTTTCAAACTTTATTATACTCATACTAAAATATTATACTGTACCGCATTCTATTATATTACACAATGTACCGCTTTTAGACATAAAAAACGACAGAAATAAACCGCCCAGGAGGTTAATTGCTTTTTACGCCACTGTTTTTTTTTTTTTTTGCAAGTAAATCTTACACTGCAATCTAATCATTTAGATGTTGTTTTAAAGGTTTGTAACCAAATTCTGCTGACTATCTATCTATCTATCTATCTATCTATCTATCTATCTATCTATCTATCTATACCACTTCTGTTCTCAGGCTTTGCGCTCCCATTCATTCTTGACTGACTAGGTGAGAATGAGGGGGAAGTGCTGGTGTTGCACCTACAAAAAAACAAACAGGATTTTTACCTTACATAAAAGGGTTCTCTACCCTTTTATGTAAAATGAAAATTCTGAGTTTAGGTACGCTTTAACCTGGTTAACTCTCCTCAGATATTGAGATGCCGTGTCCCTTGTTACCTCCCCTCAGAGATGAAGTATTGGTTTTGCTGGTTACCTCACCTCAGAGATGTAGAAGTGGTTACCCTGGTTAACTCTCCTCAGATATTGAGAGGCCATGTCCCTGGTTACTTTCCCCTCAGTGGTTGTTTTGCTGGTTACCTCCCCTCAAAGATGCAGTGTTTGTTTCCATGATTACCTCCCCTCACAGATGCAGTGTTTGTTTCCATGATTACCTCCCCTCACAGATGCAGTAGTTGTTTTTCTGCTTATCGCTCCTCAGAGATGAAGTGTTGTTTCCAAGGTTACCTCAGAGATGTATTGGTAGTTTACCTGGTTACCGCACCTTGAGGTGCAGATGTTATTTCCATGGTTACCCCTTCTGAGAGTGGCTGGTCTCACCACAAGGCCCAGGAAACTGACATTATAGTATATTTTGTTGATTAAGAACATTAAAGCTCTTCCCTTGACACCTCTGTATTACCTCTGTG
>NW_027317502.1:10967-13100 GCF_032062135.1 Pyxicephalus adspersus | reverse complement strand
CAGGAGAGGGCAGGGGGTGCCATGTGGGGTGCAGGAGAGGGCAGGGGGTGCCATGTGGGTGCAGGAGGTTGTTCCATATTGGGGGTTGTAGGAGATTGTACGGGGCCATATGGGGGCGGGGTCATATAACGACCCATCCGGGGTATTGGTGGCATTGAATGTTCTGTGGCTCTGGACCCCCTTTGTAAAGATTTCTGGGTTTGCTCCCCAATATTGATTACAACCCTGGGGGATTACCTCCCCAGAATTTTGGGGGTTCCCTGGCCCCGATCTGTGTGATTTGCTGGCCCTTCAGTGGTTTTAGTTGTAGTGGAGTTCAGGGGTCGCTCCCTGGGGGTGGGAGGTGCAGGGTTATACCCCTTCTCTCCCTGCTTGTGCCTACTTACCCCAATGCCCCTATAGGTGGGTGTGTCACATCTAATTCTATTATTTAGGGTTTGCACCCGGTTATGTAATGGACAGGTGGGGCCCCTAATATTTATTCTGCATGGCAGCTGGCTCAGCACGGCCGTTTCCATGGGGTCATTGCCCCAGGAGCCCCTTATTATGATGGACAGCTGGGCCCCAATGGGCTCCTATGGACCCAGCTTGGCTACCTGTTACTTTCAGCTCTCCACAAGCACCAACCTCCCTATGACACGGGGCCCCATCACTGGGCCCTAAAGAACATGGTGCCGGTTGTCCGACTGACCAATCAGCTTTATTCTCTTTAATGAATTCTTCATCCTTGTGTCAGATTTGTGATATCCAAATATGAAGCCAGAGGATGAGCATGACACCCGGGCCCCATGGAGCCCCATAATTACATTTTGGGGTTCAGTTTTTCCATTCTGAGATTTGTGGCCCCTGATAGGTGGTGAATGCCATTATTGGCATCAGTAAAATGCACCCCTTGTACCCCGCTGAGGGGCAGGAAGACGGTGGGACGATGGCAGACATTCAGCAAATTACATTCCATATACAGAAAATAAACTCTACATCTATATTACACTTCTATGTCCCAGCAGTGCAGTTCTAGGGTCTGCATGGACACAGACTGGGGGTCTTCCAGTGATTGGTGGAGGTTGTACAATCAGATTGTTAGGTGTATGGTTGGCATTATGTGGCGCCATCTATTGGGGGCTCCTCGTCCCGTGCAGTGATACCGAGTCACTGGAAGCAGATGTCTCCGAGGAGCCAAGTTCTGCCCCTTCCGGGAGGAGCCAGACCACTATACCTCAACTAATCCCAAACCAAGGACGGTCCGGTCTGACTTTATAAAGAGAAACTGTCACCAGACTGTCTAGGATGATCCACTCGCATCAGGTAAGAGCTGGATCGGATAGCAGAAGCTTTATAAGAGGGAAGGGGGAGCTGTAACACTTTATTATGTGTGTGCTGTATGAGTGGAACAATGGTTGTTGTTTGTAGTAACCAATCAGCTTCCATTTTTTAAACTCACTTTTTTATTTACTTATTGTGTTTGGCTGCCATTCCTGTTTAGCCCCACCCCTGAGGAGCATCCTGCAGTCACATGATCTCAGTCTACCCTTTTATTTTAGGGGTATTAGGCGTGGGGGTGGTAACAGTGAGTAGGCCTGGAATGGGGGATCAACCAGGAGGGGCAATCCAAGGGCAGGAGCCAATAGGAGGTGGGGGAGGTTCCAGTAGTCGCCCAGGGGGGTGTAGGGGAGGTAAGTATTCTGGGTTTCCCTTCTATCAATACTAGGGCCGGTCATCAGATAGCCCCACCCCCAAAAGGTCACATGATTTCACTGCCACAATCTGCATATTTCTCCACAAGGACGGCACCATCTGTGTTCAGGAATCTTTGCTATAGCTATGTAAGTGAATATTACAACATTGCTGTCTGAGGAGAGGAGACTGAGTAAATGCCTCCTCCTGCCTGCAGCAGACTGATGACATCATCACAGGCAAAGCTAAGTCACTGGAGCTGCAAGATTATGAAAAGGTGACGCTTTCCTGAAATATGAGACTGTCAGAGATCGATTGCATGGTGCATTTCCCTAGAATAATAAATGGCAGGGGCCCTTGTGCTGCAGAGATTCTCCGGGGTCTTGGATGGGGTCACAGTTGTTGGGGGTAATATTGTAAACATATGGGAGCCCTCAGGGGCCCATCTATCCTATCCTA
>NW_027317502.1:7041-7898 GCF_032062135.1 Pyxicephalus adspersus | reverse complement strand
CATACCGAGCCAGCCTTCCCCAACACACCGGGCCGACCACCAACATACCGAGCCAGCCTTCCCCAACACACCGGGCCGACCACCAACATACCGAGTCAGCCTTCCCCAACACACCAGGCCGACCACCAGCATACCGAGCCAGCCTGCCCCTACACACCGGGCCGGCTACAAACATACAATCACCAAGACAAGACACCAACACAACACACTGGGCCAGCCCAAGCACAAACACACACACCGGCCCACCTTAGCCATACACATGCACACAGAATGGTCTTTACCTGAGAAAACCCCATGTTATTACCAAAACTGGAAAATAGGACCACTAAAGACAACACACCAGGCCAGCCACTAACACAACCCCAACCCCCAACCCCAAATACACACACACTGGCCCAACTGCCAACACACTGGGCCAGCTCAGCCACCAATGCACACTTCACCCAAACCACCAACACACACCGGCACAACATAGCCACACACTGCCCCATCTACCAACACCCGCGATGGCATTTCCCTAATCAAACCCAACATTATCACCAAAACTGGGAGACAGGACCATTAAAGACAATCGCCACTGGGCCAGGCCTGCCACCAACTCACACAACATAGCCACACGTTGCCAACATTATCACCAAAACTGGAAGACAAGATACTAGGACAGCCAACAAAACACACCCATTGGCCCACCTTAGCCATACACATACACCCTTCATGGTCTTTATCTAAGCAAACCCCACGTCACCAAAAGTGAATACAACACACAGGGCCAGCCCATCCACCAAGAAACACTGGAACGCCACAGCCACCAAAACCCATGACAGTCTTTAGCTTATCAAACCCCCCATGTTACCACC
>NW_027317502.1:0-2754 GCF_032062135.1 Pyxicephalus adspersus | reverse complement strand
AACCCTAAGCTTACAACCCCAGCCACCCCGTTGTCCTAAACATGTCCCCCCACACCACCCCAGCCCACCCCCTCTTTAAACACTCACCACCCCTCCCCACTGTAGTTTGCACCCCAACTCCTCCCCTTTCCCCTCCACCCCGCAGCTTGCCCCCTTTCCCCATTCCTTACCCGGGGTTTGCTGGTTTCGGCAAACATACTCTTGACAAACATGGCACCCAAAGCAAAGCCAAGATTGATATCGGTGTCCCCAATGCAGAACTTCCAGCGCGGGGTGCAGGTCTGTGAAACAAAAAGACAAGGAGAAGTGACAACCACGGTGACACAATCGTCAGATCTGATCTGTGGGTGCACAGCCACTATACCCACCCATACCACGAGCTCCCCCCCCCATTATTCTCCTGTCACCCCCCCACATAAGAGGAGTGTCACATCCACTAAACAGCTCTGTGTAGTAATCACTGAGGACAGCAGGGGGCACCATTTCATGGAAAGCAATGCACAGCTCAGCACACAGGAGGAAGATTCGTCAATGGGCAGATCAATCCACAGGGACTTTACTTATTTATATATTTATTTGTATTTATTCATTTATTTATATATATATTTATTTATTTTGTAACTTTGGCCATAGTTTCCCCAGGAGGAGTCATTGGCATTTACAGACTGCTTTATCCTCCACAATCACAGCACACAGTGGCCGCAATTTACTGTTCCAAACCAGCGCTAAGTGAACTGGGGGAGAGGGGTTAATGGGTTAATTTTTGGCTCAGGTGTCACCCCAGGGTTCTCCATTAGCCACAGCCATCATTTCTCAGAAGTATATGTTGTGCAGACTTCCTGCCACCTGTTGAAGCCGCTTCCTATTTCTGTAAAATGAAACCATGTGACTTTCCGGACACGGATGATTTGTAGGGCTCAGTCCACACGTCTGTGACCCGGGGGCGGGACCAGAACCAGCCACTTCCTGTACACAGGAACCGCCACGTCCTGCCGTGGGAGAGATCTGAGCCCAGCTATAAGACGACATGCCAGGATTTCTGGTCTTACCTCGCTGGGTTGTCCTCCCACAAACAGGTGGCAGAAGAGCTGATTGGCCGGTCCCCGGGGATTTCGTGACACAAATGCGAATTGTAGATCTTCGGGCCTGCAGGTTGTGTACTGAATGCGTCGCAGGGCATGCGCCATAAGCAGCGTCTGGGGGAGGACAATGGGGGGCAAATATAAACCTGGCAGAGGATCCAACCCTCCCACTTTATACCCGGGGTCCCCGGGGACAATCGCAGGGTATTTACCTCTCCTTCAGCGTCGTACATCTTCACTCCCTGGAGGCAGAATTTTAGGATGACGGCTCTGCGGCGGGGGCAGTCCTGTGGGGGCAGATGGCAGAGTTACCCCAGGAATGTACAGACCTGGCAGAGTCACACCGGGTGGAGGGGCGGTGGGGGGGAGCAATAATTCTGAATAACATGAAACCTGAGCTCCCCTTTAGGAATTCCAAAACTGCCCAAATAGAAGTGACCCCATTGCTCTGCCCACTGGGGGCGCCATACAGTGGGGTGGGGGAGCAGTGTAGGGGTGCCCCCTAATCTCTGCCTGCTGGGGGAATTAAAGACAGTGAGAGGGTGAACGGAGTGCAATGTGGGAGATTCTCATTAATGGGGAATGTTATCTGAGAACCTGGATTGGGGCAATGGGCACTGCCTGCCCCACCCCCAATATTCCTGGCAGGTGGGCATTATGATGGGGAGGGGCAAATTGGGTCTGTGCACAAGGGTCCCAGACCCTCCCCCAGAGGGGCCCCAAATTAGTTTTGCACAGAGGCCCACTGTTGGCTATGTCTGCCACTGAACGATGGGGACCCAATCAGAGTGTGGGGGTTATTACCCCCCCCCGCAGTTTATACCCATTCTGATGCCACAATAGCAAGGGGGGAGGGGGCGGCACAAATCACCGACCTTCAGAAATCTCATCTGCTCCTCTATGATCCAAACTCTTCTCCTGGAATCGGCTTCCTTCACCGGGAACGAGCCCACATACTGCAGAGAGAGGGGGAGGGGTCATCCAAGGGGGGACAGGTGAGAGGGGGTGGGGCTTACATGAATATAGGGCCCTCACCTGTGCATAACTCTGGAATGAACATAGACCCCCCCAGCCTTTCCTCTATAACACCACACTGCCTAATAATATGTTGAGACAAACATCTGTCCTAATTGCATTTATTAAAATAATGTACCTCTTCCGACTGACATACAAATTTAACTTAAGAACAAACTTACCCGTCCTTATTACGTATGTAACCTGGGACTGCTTGTATACATTTTATTTAGCTTTGGTGTAATTTAATATACAATAGTTGAGGTTTGGGGTCTATTTGCAAATTTTACACTCATTGCACAATCGTTTTAAAATCGATTTGCGGTGAGGTTTTATGGACCCAATATACAAGCAGTTACTGTATAACCTTATCCATTTTCAAATCAGTCACATATTAATCTATGGTTTCACTTTCTTTACAGATTTCTAAGAACTTTTTAACATATTGTGTACTTTACTGTACATCCTGCGTGACCAAGACACCTCAATTCACCTGGTACTCTATAAAACTGTCTGCTTGTGAATGTGACCCCCCCATGTCCCCGGCAGTGACATTATTACATTTCCTGTGTATTATTTTTTTGCACAGTGAGGAGATTTTTGGGATTTGGACCCCCCGGCCCCCCTGAAGCCATATTGCTTTATAATCAGAGATATT
>NW_027317501.1:7318-13198 GCF_032062135.1 Pyxicephalus adspersus | reverse complement strand
TTAAGTAAGGGGGTGTTTTTTTTCTCCCTAAAAGTACATCAAATTTGTAGGAGTGCTAGAGAGTGTAAATTTTCAATCTCTATTGCACCAGCCTGGCTTTATTGTAAGTGTACTTTTATCTAACTATCCATCACCTGCTTTTGCTGTATAGCCATATTGTTTCCAATAGGTTGTTTCTTGACAAGGTAGACAAAACTGGTGGCGTCCAATAGACGTCAATGGAGCTGTACTGCACAAGCAAAGCAGCACAACAGTAAAGAAATGTAAAAAAAACAGACTTAATGCTTGGATATAAGTACTTATAGTCATAGAGTGGGAGAATAGGTTTTAGGTGGGGAGGGGGATAAGGGGTGAAAAAAGTAAATTTAACCTATAAACCGTAATACCAAATAATCCTAGGAAATACATATTGAATATTTGTGGCTCTAAAAGGTCTATAACTAGGACATGTGAACCCATCTGTCCATCTTCGTACTCGCTGCATTACCGGCATCAGGCAGGTTTTACATAAATGTCTACTGAACTTTTTGTAGCATGTATTTTCATAGAAACTGCATTAAAAAAGAGAGGCCCGTAGCAGGGAAATATGCGAAGGGCTGCATGACAGGCGTGCTCGGACAGCTCAGAAAGGAGGGGGGGAGAAAGGGTTAAGGTTGAAGTACAGGTCAAAGGCGGGAGGGGGGGGAGAAGGTTGGGTCGGAAAAGGAAGGGGAGGGGTAAGGAGAAGGTAAAAGGAGAGTGGAACGGAAGTGCAGCACATTTTTTGAGAGAAGAAATTGGGAGAGGGTACTGTCAGGCATTATGGAGTCAACTGACGCCTTAATGCACCAACTTAGGGCTGCGGCGGCCTCACGAGGTGAAGCCTGGCTG
Organism: Pyxicephalus adspersus; assembly: GCF_032062135.1. Lineage (NCBI taxonomy): Eukaryota > Metazoa > Chordata > Amphibia > Anura > Pyxicephalidae > Pyxicephalus > Pyxicephalus adspersus. Next base: position 12,328 of record NW_027317501.1, on the reverse strand, counting down.
CGGGATAGGGTAGCAGAGGCAGTCGGAGGGGCAGTTGGAGAGCAGCAGAGAGATAGATTACAGGGGCTGCGGCCTCGGAGAGCTAGGGCTCCGATGAGCCTGAGCCCAGAACCATTGCCAGGACTCAGCGCCAATCTGGGAGCCCCACTAGGGACCCTCCTAACAGGTCTGCTGGACGGCGTTTGTCCAGGTCCGGGCCTAGTTTAGGGAGGAATCCCCGTCGCCGGTGGAGTTCTGGAAGGGGAGCTGCGGTGGATGCTTTTAATGGACGGGCATTGTGGTTGGAAGGGCCGGTCGGGGCGGTGGATTTGGAATTGTTTACGGACGCGGCGGGGGCCACGGGGTTTGGGGCATATTTTGGGGGAAAATGGTGCGCTGACGTGTGGCCTGAATCCTGGGTAAAAGGGGGCTTGGTGAAGGACTTGGTGGTTTTGGAGTTATTCCCGATTGTGTTAGCGGTTGCATTGTGGGGGGAGGAGTTAGCCAACAAGAAAGTGAAGTTCCATTGTGATAACTTAGGGGTAGCTGCGGTGGATGCTTTTAATGGACGGGCATTGTGGTTGGAAGGGCCGGTCGGGGCGGTGGATTTGGAATTGTTTACGGACGCGGCGGGGGCCACGGGGTTTGGGGCATATTTTGGGGGAAAATGGTGCGCTGACGTGTGGCCTGAATCCTGGGTAAAAGGGGGCTTGGTGAAGGACTTGGTGGTTTTGGAGTTATTCCCGATTGTGTTAGCGGTTGCATTGTGGGGGGAGGAGTTAGCCAACAAGAAAGTGAAGTTCCATTGTGATAACTTAGGGGTAGTGCAGGCGGTAAACAAGTTTTCGCTGTCCTCAGTCCCGGCAGTCAGACTGATGCGGTGTTTGGTGCTTAGATGTATGCAGTATAACATTTTTTTTTTTTGCGAGGCACATTACTGGGGTATGTAATGTTATCTCGTTTTTAGTGGGACAGGTTTCGCGCGTTGGCACCAGAAGCGGAGCGATGCGGTTGCCCTTGTCCCAAGGAGCTTTGGGGGATTGCGCTGGGATTATCGGAGATTTGATTCTGAGGTCGGTGAGTGAACGAACTTGGGCTGCTTATGTGGCGGTATGGAGGGAATGGGAAGGCTTGTGGGAGCAATTGGCAGGTTGGGGTAGAGAGGTCAAAGCGGTGCAGGTGCTAGCGTATTGGTTGGCTCGGGAGTTTACGCGGGGAGTATCGGTGGCGGCGGTCAATAGGTTGTTGGCGGGTATGGCATTTTGGTTTAAATGGCAGGGATGGAGAGATATGACTAAGGATTTTATAATCAGGCAGGCTATGAAGGGATACAGAAATGGCTGCACGGTGCAAGATGGGCGGAGGCCGGTGTCATTTGGTTTGTTGCAGAAGGTGGTGGGGCAATTGGGGGAAGTATGTGCAGACAGGTATGAAACTGTATTGTTTACAGCTGCATTTTGTATTGCGTTTTTTGGGGCAATGAGGATAGGGGAATTGGTCAGTCCAACGAAAGATCTTCCTGGGGGTATCCTGTTAGAGGATGTGGTGTGTTCAGGTGACGAGGTGAGTATGTGGATTAGAAGGTCCAAGACAGACCAAACAGGGAGGGGTCTTATAGTGCGGGTGTTTAGGATGGGTAAGGGTTAAAGGGTTTGCCCGGTACAGGCAATGGAGGAGTTGTTGAAAGTTAGACAGAAATCGGGGGGTCCCCTGTTGAGGCATGCGGATGGAGCTTTTTTATAGCGGTTTCAATTTATAGCGGTTTTTAAAAATTTTTTAGGTTTGATAGGGGTGGATGCGGCAGCTTTTTCGTCGCATTCGTTTAGGATTGGGGCGGCTACGGAAGCGGCTAGATGGGGCTTGGGTGAGGAGGCTATTGGAAGGATTGGGCGGTGGGAATCAAGAAGGTTTCGACTGTATATTAGGCCTCATATGTGGTAGGGGTAGTGGGAGTGTAGGGTATCAGGAAGTTTGTTAGGGGGGGTAGCTGTAGTTTTACGGGGAAGAACAGTTGTTGTTAATTTGTTGTTTTTGTTGTAGGTGAACAGCGGTGTCTAGTATGGATCGTTGGGCACTCCTACGTGTGGTGGGGGGCGCGTAGGAGAGAGGTCAGGCCGGAAGGACGGCAGTTGGGTTTCCCTAGAGAGGAAGTCATCCTTCGATGGATTGGCCAACGAAAGATCTTCCTGGGGGTATCCTGTTAGAGGATGTGGTGTGTTCAGGTGACGAGGTGAGTATGTGGATTAGAAGGTCCAAGACAGACCAAACAGGGAGGGGTCTTATAGTGCGGGTGTTTAGGATGGGTAAGGGTTAAAGGGTTTGCCCGGTACAGGCAATGGAGGAGTTGTTGAAAGTTAGACAGAAATCGGGGGGTCCCCTGTTGAGGCATGCGGATGGAGCTTTTTTATCGCGGTTTCAATTTATAGCGGTTTTTAAAAATTTTTTAGGTTTGATAGGGGTGGATGCGGCAGCTTTTTCGTCGCATTCGTTTAGGATTGGGGCGGCTACGGAAGCGGCTAGATGGGGCTTGGGTGAGGAGGCTATTGGAAGGATTGGGCGGTGGGAATCAAGAAGGTTTCGACTGTATATTAGGCCTCATATGTGGTAGGGGTAGTGGGAGTGTAGGGTATCAGGAAGTTTGTTAGGGGGGGTAGCTGTAGTTTTACGGGGAAGAACAGTTGTTGTTAATTTGTTGTTTTTGTTGTAGGTGAACAGCGGTGTCTAGTATGGATCGTTGGGCACTCCTACGTGTGGTGGGGGGCGCGTAGGAGAGAGGTCAGGCCGGAAGGACGGCAGTTGGGTTTCCCTAGAGAGGAAGTCATCCTTCGATGGATTGGTGTTCGTGGTATGCTATGGAGCAGGATGGTCCCAGAAATTCGGAGGTGCGCTGCGCTGAATAGACCGCCAGAGGTTCTGGTAATGCATGCGGTGGGTAATGACTTGGGACGTAGAGCCATGAAAGGTTTGGTTAGGGATGCTGCGGGTGGAATTCCCAGGGACGGTGTTGGTATGGTCAGACATTGTAGCTAGGGCCGCGTGGCGAGGGGCAAGATCGGTGGTAAAGGTTAATAACGCAAGAATTAAGGTGAACAAGGAAGTAGGCAGGTTTGTTGCAAGAAATGGTGGCTTGGTTGTGAGGCACAGGGAACTGGAGGAAGACACATGGTGTTTTCTCAGGGCGGATGGAGTACATTTGAATGATATAGGAACAGATTTATGGTGCCTGGGATTACAAGATGGGGTGCACAGAGCTATCCGGGTGTGGAGGGGCGCACGGGTGTGAGGTTTCCCGCCCGTGCGCTGTGGAGGTTGAGGTTTGGTGGAAGGTGAGAGTTCTGGTTTAATTATGGATAGGGGGCACCCATGGTAGTGGTGAACCCCCTTTAAGTGGTGAAAAGGTGGAGGCCCCTGAGGTGGTGCTGTACTGCTAAGGGGCCAGAATGGCATGGCGGTTTTGGTGATTTTAGAGATGTGGTGGTGCGGCGTACTTCACCTTCCGGACCGGCAACCTAATTGTTCGTGTGATACAAAAGGTTGGTTGTAGTATATTAGGTTTTGGAAATTAAAGGGTTACCTATAATTTGTAATATGGGGTTATTAAAGTGTTAATTTATATAGTTTTTATTTATTGGTTATTATTGTTGTTATTTATGGTTGTTATTAATTGTTTAACTGTTGGTATTGTTATTGTTAAGTTTAGTATTTATTGCGTAATTTTATAAGAAATTCTCAAATGGTAATTTATGGTTTAATAAACGGCTGCTTGCCAGCCACTTTAAAATGCAGAAATCGGTGTGGAGTGTTATTTCAAGGGTTAAGGTAAGAGGGGCTGGCAAGGAAGGAGGAGAAGAGGTAGGTAGGGAAGGGGGGGGGGGGAGTTTGAATGAGTAAAGGTACGAGCTACCCTAGTCATGCACAAAGAAGGGCTTGTATTAATGCATCAAAAAATACATGACCAAGGTAAAAGAGCCTATATAGAGATGCTAAACTAAGTAACATTTTTGTTAACAAGGTTAGACATACAAAACCTCAAAATATTAACTGGCATTGTTCAAAAGACTGCTAGTCAGGTAAAGGCACATGAATATTGTGGAACACCATTTTGTACCATATTGTACCGTTATTCTAAAGGCTGTAAAAATAATTGATTTAAATGTACACAAACTGCATTCGTTGTCAAAATTAACAAGGAAGGGTCTGTAAATGTTGTATTCTTGAAATTAGGCAAATCTACATCATGTCCAGTTTGGCACAAACTTTTAGGTATAAACAGGATACACAGGATACACAATCCCTACAAAATTGTAAGCAAATGCTAAGAATAGACGGACTGCGCCACCTTGTGGTATAAACCGAGAGTGTCCCAAATAGTTTTTCACTGAAAATTTGCTTTATATACTAGGTTTAAAATAAGTATATAGCAAATCTATGCCACTATTTTCTATCCACAATACCAATACGTTTTAAACATAGGTTATTGTGTGGACCATGTGTGCTGTGGACTAACAACTTAATAAAATGCAGAAACCGGCATGAACCCTTTTCAAGGTCTTCAACCTGACAAATCTCCCGGTGGGGTGGCCCTTTTATCAGAAGTGAGGAGAAATATATCTAATGAAGAGAAAGCTACCAAGCATGAAAAACAAAAAGCATTGTGACCACTCTTCTAAATAGACAAATGACAAAGCATCTTGGCTGTTAAAGGTGTTTTTTAAATAACAAAAACTGATTTGCATTTGCATAATAAACCCAGATAGATAGACTGAAATACAAAAATTCATTTCACTTTACAACACAAAAATGTATTGTTTTACAAATGTAATGTTTTATTAAATAAAGTGTAGATTCTCCAAAAAAATGATATGAAATCATGCCAGGTAGGTGAATGTGATGCCAACAGTCGGGCTTTATGGCAGGAAGATCTTGCTGCTGGAGTATTAAAAAACAAATTCAACACAACTTTTAGAAAACTGCATGTAAAAAAACCAGACACCTTGTGTATGAGAAAGGACGTAATAATACCAGTGCGGG
>NW_027317501.1:0-600 GCF_032062135.1 Pyxicephalus adspersus | reverse complement strand
GAAGAGGACCCCATACCAGCTTACCTAGGAAACCCTCAGGAGACAAAGAGGACCAGCCAGCAAGAGAGATGAGCAAGATTGAGGTGCAACAATCACAGAAAAGACAATGTACAAAAATATTGACGATATAACATTTGAGCAATATACAAGAGTAAAAACAATGACAGGCTTAAATTCCTTGTTACAGAGATCGGAGCAGTAAAAACATAAGCGTTGTACAAAAATCATAACACGCATCATTGATTTGGTATGTTAAAATGGTATAACAATATATATACCCAACTATTGTTATAAAAAACAGTATAATTAGGATCACTTTATGTCTGACTGTGTCCTTCTTTTTCCAAAATTTTCCATGTACCAAACAAAACTTTATAACGAGAAAAACATGGGTTCATAAACCAATGAACCAAAAAAACAAAAACAAAACAAAACTCGGGGTTAGGGGTGGGAGAGGGAAGCAGGGAAACTTTACTGATCTGGTGAATTATCAACATATAATATCATACCATCTCTATGTTGTGGTATGTCATGTCACCTGGGGCATATAGTATAGCCCAGTAAATAGATTAAATCGCTACACGTAAGCGGTCTCATACT
>NW_027317500.1:5579-13208 GCF_032062135.1 Pyxicephalus adspersus | reverse complement strand
ATTTTGACTCATTTTAAAAGTAGCTCACAATCAAAAAATTGTGGGCACCCCAGATCCATAAACAGGCCCAGGTTTCGCACTGTGAGTGAGTATAAATAAATTTAGAAACTATATTGTCATTATATATACTGTATTAGGCTACAGAGTGTGATTTTGTAACATTTTTGGTTTGTGGTGTGCCACAGGATTTTTTCAATGTAAAAAATGTGCTGTGGCTCAAGAAAGGTTGAAAAACATTGCTTAAGAGGTTGCTAAGAGTTCCTTAAAGCAATGAGCAATTTCTGGTTCCAGGTCAGTTTAGCTGACACCATTGATCATTTTGGCTATCTGTAAGTGTAACAATATCCCCACTGGCCACCAATAAAAGAGTCTTTATTTCCATTGACCACCATGCTACTATACTGAGAGCTTTGGATATAATAATTATAGCAGGGATTCCCTGAAGACTTGGAAATTATTTTAAGGGTTTACCCATATTAGAAAGGTTGAAAAACACTGGTCTATATATTCTAAAAACCAGGATATTGTGTGTAGTTTATCTTTTAACATCCCTTAGGAAAATAACTGGCAGATATGCATGTCTGGATGCATCTGTTGTTTCTATAATGGTTTGGAACATGCACTTGCATAGGGATAGCCAAATCACAGATCTGATCTTAACAAAAATCAACCATAGCTATTAGTAATGCTCAAACAGCTCTCTGTTTGTTGATACCATGATACCTCTGCAGTTTAGTTGGGCAGAAATTGTCCCCATAAAAGAAACAAAACTAGTTTGAACTTATCCCAAATCCCAACACCTTTGAAATGAACGTGGAATAAATTCTGATGGTTTGTTATGATTTTAAAAGAATCATTACAACAGCCAAATGCACCAAATATCATTGGAAGACCACCAAATGTCTCAGGAATATGTACAGCTTGAACTTAAACAGCAATACAACTTCAGCATTCTGCCATTCAGTCTCCTGGAATTAACAGAACAGTGCTACAAGTACAGTACTCGTTCATTCATCTGTCACTGGAAATTATCACAAAAAATGTTTCCCAACCACATTTATTTGGCTTACATTGGACATCCCTACTGGGCCTTATACCATTAAAACAAATTCCACAAATGAAGGAAGAACATCACAGGTAACCATTTTAGATTTTTATACATATTGAATAAATATGTATGCGCAAAACAGGTAATTTATGTCTTTAGATGTCTAGTTACTGTATCCCTTGTATTTGTACGTCTTCAATAAAAAACACAGAACAAGCAAAGGCAAATCATTCATTCAAATTTACTTGCAATAAAGACTGAAAATCAAATATTCACTGAGTTTAGTAAGCGTTATTCACTTCAATCAATCAGGTGCTAGGAAGAATTGTGTTTTTTAATATTTTTCCTAAATACTTGGATATTTAAAGTATAGCCTTAATTCCCACTTATCACGCAATCACAGCTTGAAAATAGGAATTTTATCCGAAGATCATAGTTTGCATATTACGGAATGCCTCTGCACCCACTAAAGATTCAAAATTCATGATTCCCAGATGTGCTTTTATAAGTATACATTTTATTACAAAATTTTTATCACCTACTGAAAATCATTAGATTAGTAAAGAGAAGCAGAAGATTTTTTATAAAAAGAATTAGAATGTTTATAGGTGAGATTATCATACTTACCCAGAGGCTTTGACAGCAGGATGTAACCACCCTTATTGACAACAGCTGTCTAAATTACCAGCAACCAAGTTTTATTTCCCCACATGATACCTCTTCAAGTTATATTTTTGTTGACTGACATTTAATAAAATATAGATATCACAGAGTAATGCAGGAGGCATGACAGAGACAGGTAAAGGAGCTGCTAAAGTAAAATGGCAATACTACTATGTAGTGACACTATTCATTGAGTACAAGTTAAAAAGCAGGATACTGTTTTAAAATAATATATACTTCACCCAAATAACACTTTCCATTACTTATGCACATTTCTATAATTTAGCTCATTTCTAGTATCTGGCACTCTCACAAATGATGTCTGTACAAACAATACACCATGCTAACTGACACAGAGCAAAGTTGAATGCAGCCAATCAAAGAAGTAGAGGAGATTTTTCAGTATCAATTGAATTATGACAAGAAGTTGAGGAAGCGTAGAAGGCTCACCCTGCAATATTTTTAATTTCAAATGTTGTTTTCTTGGAATTACTCTTCTAACACTTTCTGCTCCAGTGATCCAGTACTAGCTGGGTGATGCCACAGCTTTTAAAAATTTGGGGTTTCAGTTGAGGATCTGACACTGATAAATCAGGAGACATTTCTAATTCTTTCTGGTACTAATTACCAATTCTTTCTGACTATGCTTGCTTGCTGTATACCCTAACCTATGGCCATTCTCTGGTTCGGTCATCATTAATTGTCTTCATACCACACTTTTGTGTCCAGCGGCATCAACCTGGTACTTCTATCAGTAAAGTCCATCATTGCTTGCAGAGTGTGCACCTTACCCCCCACTCATAGTCAACTGCTCTGAATTCCCTGTACATGCACCAAGTGACAGGCCATATATGTTCCTGGATTTTGTCAAATGGGGAAAAAGAGTCCAGATATCGGACCCCCTTAGAATGCCAAATGGTAATTTCAGCACTTTTCACCTATTAGGAGAACATCTGGCTGACGACTCTGTGCTGTGTGCCATTGCAAAATAAAACAGTGTTTGTTCTGTCCAGAGATGTCATTTGCAGCAGCCAGGAGAACTGAGATAGCGGCAGCCCCTGCTTCCCTTTAGCTGTGCAGCCTGATGGATTTATGGCATCCCCAGCATCCCTTGTTAGGCTGTGCATGGCTGAAGGGGATTCTAGAGGCTGATCAGCTCCTGACTTTGTCCTGTGCTGCTTTTGGCTGCTGCGACATTAAAGCCTCTCTGCTCCCAGTCACCAGTGCCTGTTATAGCATTTAGCTGGTTATCTGTGCTGGAGGGAATCTGAGTGTTTTTCTGTTGCCGACCTTTGCCTGTTCCTCACAATCTGCTTGAACTCAGCCTGGAGTGACCTTTGCCTGTGACCCCAACTTTGCTTGTGCCTTTTCCTTTGTACCTCGTTTGGTGGACTGATCTCCTGTGTTTGACTTTGGCTTGTTTCTGATTCCCTGGTAATTCTTGTACTGTGTATTGTTCAGCTCCTGGTCAGCTGCTGGTCTGTCTCCAGAAACCAACCCTTGGGCACTAAGTCCTGGGGGCAACCTAGTGCTGGGAGATGCAACCCGTCTCCCGGGGCTGAGCAGGGGCTGCTATAGGTGAAGACCGCAGCGTTAGATTGGGGGACCGGCCTCTAGAAAATACTGGTACTCACCAGGGCCTTACATCACCATTGTTACACAATATTTGTTGTATTTCTGACAAAAATTAGAACATCTGGAGATCCTTTAATTGGGTAATTAGTTACTCATTTAATCCTAAATCATTTAAATGGTAATTAGTTACTCATTTCATCCTTTATAAAAAAAAAAAAAAAATAAACTGAGAGTTTATGTAAGCTGCCATTTCAGACCTGGTTCTGATAAATACAGCTTGCCTTGTGGGTGCACTAAATTTTTGCCTCTAAATACTTTTGATTTACTGACCTAGAATGAATATGGGAAGGCAATTAGGGTGCCCCTTCTTGAGATTGAGGTGATAGCGCCCATACTGGTTGTTTTTACTTTATGATTGTCGTATGGTTCCAAATTGCTTTTCTCCCCCTCTCCTTTTTTAAATGTACTTTATTGCAGGTATGTGGTATGTCACTTCTTCAATGTAACTACAGTCATAGTATGTTAGTTACGATTGTAAAATGTGGCTGATGTTATGCCGGAGCCTTGATGGCTGTGAATGTGCAATGGTTTTAGGTTAATTTATTAAACTCAACTATGCTTTGAAACAAATGTAAGTTAATATTATGTATTGTTTAGATAATTGCTTAATATAAGACTTTGTGATTGTTGATTAAATATTTGGATAAATCCAATAAACTGTCAAAGCCATTTCTATTGCCAAATAATATTTATAAAAAGGTAGATAGTTTTGTGTGAGCTTTTCTTTGACAAAGATAGGTAAGGTAATTGATGGTAATGTATGTTATGGTAGAGTGGTGCTGCCTACTGTCCCATGAGTATACAGCTTGGATGTTCAGCTAATTGCCACTCAACTTGTTACATAGTTATCTGTATGATTGGTTCATATGCCTGAAAATACTGACATATTGATCCCAAAAGCCTAACAGAAAAAGAAGGTTAAGGGTTTATTTTTTAAGTGCTATAAATCAGTGCAATTATAGGCACATATGAACTTGTTCTCTTAGACCTATAAATATATGCTGATCCCACCAGTGGAGTTTTTATGTCCCCTCTACTGATAGGTAACATGGGATTGCCGGAGGTGCATAATTCAGACACCCAATCTTTACCAGAGCACCCCACTAGGAGTGAAGGGCAGGTCCTCGTAGTCATTACCAGCCTCTTTGCTGCAAGGTGCTGCCAGGTAGAGACCTCAAGGATCAACCTACCAGAGGAAGGGCTGCATAGAGACAGTCGGAGAATCAGGTAAGGTCACAGATTGTATTACAGGCAAGGCATGATCAGTGTCCTAGTGGAAGGTCAGGGCAGACAGCAGGTAAGGCAGCATTGGTATCCAAGCTGAAGATCAGAAGGCAGGCAAGGCGGGGGTGGTATCTGGGTGGAAAGGTAAGGGCAGGTGGTAGACAAGGCAGAGGCGGTATCCAGATCAGGGAAGAATACAGGCAAAGCACACAAGTAAATTGCTAGGTAGCTGGTGAAAAGTCACAGCACCAAGCACTAGCAGGGTTAAATAAAGGCTCTTGCCATTTGGCCCACCTCCCAGGATGGCACGAATGCACAATAGGTCTGGTCAGGACACAGCAGAAAGCACACACATCACAAAGAGTGGTGGGGACTGTCCTGGGATCCTCAGGGTAAGGTGACAGAAGTTCACCTAATGCCCCTTCCTCTGATGGTGTGGCAACAAAGCATATTTGCCACTATTATTTAGGTTGTGTCTGCTTCTAATACAGTAAGAAGAATAAAAATTTAGCCTATAACCATTGTCATTGCTAATTCACATAAAAACAGCTTCCCATTGCTTACCTGACCATGCCTATTCCTGCCTACAGATTTCTGGATTGATAGCACTGCCTGTTTCTTAAACACTCCCATTGTGAGTGGCAGTGTCTGGGAGGAGAGAATGTGCAACACAAAAAAAGGAGGTTTTGCAGGCAAAGTAAAGAGATTTTTTTTACTTAATGAGGCTTATGCATCACACTGAAATTGCATTTGGTACTTGTTTAAATTATTATATAGAAGTCTTTTGCTGTATTTTAGATATAATTATATTTGTTTAATTGTACTTACAACAGTTTCATTTTTTAAGTAAGTAAGAGTTTGGATATTTTATTGTAAATCAATGCTTGGGAAAATAGAAAATCTATCTCTATACGATCTTAAGTACCAAAATTGACCCAGTTCCTAGCAGTAAAATACCTAAAGCTGCACTCCAGTCAGGTATTATAAAAACAAAGAAATCAATGCAGCTATGTGTTTTTAGAAAAATCATTAAATGTGTTTTTATTGCAACTCAAATAAGTATTCTGAATTAAAACTGACTACAGCCTTTTGTAATCCTCTATAAACCAGCATTCAGACTTCGAGAGGGAGGCATTACATGAAGCCTATCAAGTGTACTTGTACTGACAAGGAACATGTTTATAGAGGAAAGAAGCATCAACTACTGTCCCATCACACGCTGGGGCGAAGAAGGGTGGTAACCTAGCTATGTAGCCTAATTGGTAGATTGTAAACTCTCTCTTTGGCATTCTACTGATAGTTTTCAAATTTAGCAGTTTAGATGTAAGCAGATGAAACGCAACCAGTCCTTAGAATTAATAATTCAGAAGTCAAAGGATTTTTTTTTTTTTTTTTTAGCAAGAAACAAAGTGTAGCCATAACTATGCTTGAAATTGTAGAAAAGAGCTGGTATGATGATAATGATAGTAAAAATGGCATAAGCAATTTAAAAAAAATTGTAATATTATTATCAATACTTACAGCACAATATTTTGATGTTGTATACTTGACATGCAATATACATGTTGTATACTCAATAAAAAAACTTTTTTGTCAAAAAATTATCTTCCATGCCGTAAAGTTCAGTCCTTGATTGCCAAGTTGGTAGAAACTTAAGGTAAAATCAATAGGAAATGCTGCAGTATTCTGTCCCAGCTATACATATTACAGCAGTATAACTAAGCACTTTAGGTTTCTGCTACATGTGAAGGCAAACAGCATGTGACTGGAACACTGAATTACAGTCTATCAGTAAATCAGAACATCAGGGGAAGATAGATAGAATGGGAAGATAGACTAAGAAACGTTTTTAGAAAGACATAAAAAATAGCAGACATATAGACAAATAGAACAACATGCTTCTAAATTAAATATGAAAATAAAAGAATGAATGGAATTAAAAAAGTTTTAAGCTGCAGATAAACTCATATTAGAGACTGGCAATTCAAACATTTGGATATATTTATAAACAGTTTTCTTTACAAATACTGCAACATTCACACAAAATGCATAAATGACATACAAACATAAAAATAGTTTGTTGCACTTTAATATACTATTCATATTAATTCTATGGTTTTGGATATTTTTTATTATCTAACATTACTTTCATCATGGTCAAATTCATTATATGAAGGTTTAAAACAGATGCACTCAATTCAAAAAATACTTTGTCCCCCATGACGTTTGTAGACCAACCATTTACAAGGTGATCTCCAGCATAGTAGAACCATGTATAGTCTTTTTAAATATTTTGTTACACTGTATGTAGCTGTTTGCTTTCATTTCAACATATGTCAGTCATTGAAAGCATGCATCTTGTTGTTTAATGTCACAAAGTGTAGCAACAAATATGTGACATTTGAGCCTTCCTAAAACATGGTTATTATAAATTTGTTTGATATAATTAATCTCACCTTTTGTATGCCAGCCTTAGAATTGTGATTTTTTTTTTTAAACATAGTACTTGCCCTATTTTGGCAAAGAGGGGATGCTTATATATGATTGTGTGCAGTAAATGTGAAACATTTAAGCAAACCTATCATCACAAGTGCAAATAAGAGCATAGCAAGTCTAAAACAGTCTACATTGTATGGCTGGCCTATGTACTCTGGATAAGGGGATTGGTATCTGGTGTCCCCCCAAACAACCCCCCCATGCATCCAAATTGAGGAAAATGTGAATAAAAGGCCCTGTCCCTTAGGCATTGGTCCTGTGCCTGCGCTGTGTCTGAGCCAGCTAAAAATCCAAGGATGTTGAAGAGGCTATTTCATGATTGGCCGGCGCGAGGGACAATACTGTTTCAATCTGGATAAGCAGTCGCACCCAGGTTCAAAACTACCCGCATGCGCAGGAGAGAGGCGCCTGTGCTTTAGTGAGGAGGAGCCAGGAAGTGTGACAGCCACAGCCTCTTTGGATACGTGGGTCGCATGTCCCGGGCAGCTGCAGGATGTTTGTTCTGCACATGCCCGAGATCTAGCTTTTACCATCAGAGGTTTTCCTCTAATGTAAAAAAAAAA
>NW_027317500.1:0-4926 GCF_032062135.1 Pyxicephalus adspersus | reverse complement strand
ATGTTGTCCCCTGTGCTGTCTTTTGCTAGTTTAGGTTAGAAATATAGTATGTTTTGTATGTTTTGCTTATGGAAAATTATTTTATGTTTTTATATGAGTTTAGATTCTACAGACTACACATGTCGTTATTGATATTCAAAATGTCCAGAGCAGATAGGTGACAAAATAGTAATAAAAAGTTATTTCTAGGCCAGAGATGCAAATAATACATTCCTGTATCTGATCCTGATTCCTGGTCTAGAAAACTATCTATTAACAGTACAATAATGTGAGTGGTTAGTAATTTAAAATAGAAATAGCATCCACGCTGAGATAGAGAAAGCTCTTAACCTGCCCACTGTGAAGGGCCATTACACAGTGATATTAGTGAATCCACAGTTCCTAAAAAAGGCCGGTTATTCCAGGCAGCAAGCTATGGTTTATGAATGACTTTCACGCTAATAATCACTTAAGACACCCAAGGTCTAAGTAAAGATAAAGGAAAACAAAGGAGAAAAAATTGAAAGAAATAGTAAGGACCTATAATTGGCCAATCCAAGGGTTTTGAGCTGGTTTACAGGGCCCAGAGAGCAAAGCAGAGAATAGTTTTCAACAGTCGACATTGTATGGCTGGCTTATGTACTCTGGGTGAGGGGATGGGTATCTGGTATCCCCCCCAAACAACCCCCACGCATTCATTTTGAAGAAAATGTGGTGGAGAAGGAGCCCTGCCCCTTAGGCATTGGTTCTGTCTAAAAAAGAAATCTGAGATTGCTCCCATAAAACATGTCATAATGGGCCTGATTTATAAAAGCTCTTTAAGGTTGGAGAAGATACACTTTTATTTGTGAACCTGGGTGATCCAGCAAACCTGGAATGGATTTCTTAAAAGAAATTTGCTATTTGTTTGCAAATGTTTTCAATCCTGGACCAGATCCATCATGGTTTGCTGGATCACCCAACTTCACTAATGAAAGTGTATTCGCTCCAGCCTTGGAGAGCTTTATTAAATCAGACTCAATCCATAAAAAAGGGAAGGAGGGAGTGCCTTAATAATGTTTTGGGTAAATTTGGGAAAACCCCCCAAAAAAACCTTTTCTTAATAGGAAGAAAATACCCAAACAGTATTCCCCAAGCATTTTATTAAAAAGATTTGTGTACTTTTATTGTTTCCTTTTAAGCTGCAATAAAGGACCCTATACCCCTGGAAAATTGATGTTTTGGGAACTAATGATAGGTGAGCATATCTTACTCTCTATAACTGTTGTTTGACAGAAATGTGCCTATTAGCCATACAAATAGGACAAATCTTTATGCAAGATTTGTCTCATATTGACATTAATGGCGGCACAAACTGAACCCTGCCAATGTCACACATAATTATCAATAAAATTAGAAACACAGTCAATATTCTGAGATGGGTAATTCTCCAGCAAGTGAGACTATTAAATGAAATAGATAATATGAATAACTTTCTAAACAAATAATAATTCCCTATCTGTACTATAATACTGTATATAATAGAACGAGTTTGATAGTTTAAAATCCTTCTGTATGTCTTATTAGCTAAAATATTACACCACAGTTAAATTATGTTTCCCCTAACAAGGAATGAATGTTCATTCTTATAAACCCAATGGGTATTATAAGTGGTATATTGCATGATAAGGACAAATTATTTCTGTCTACCTTTGCCAGCTAACTTGGCTCTCACTGTATAAACTCCTCAATATACCTAATTTGTTTGCTTATGAATAAATTGGCTGTTCATTCCTTTTTGCTGATTTTTAAACAAACATATTGTTGTAGAATCTGTGTGAAATAATCCACACTGTTTATTTGGATCAATTCAAATGGGAATAAATTTCCCAGTATTTTGGTATTCTAACCACTTGTTTTGCTCTTTATTATGCTTTTTCTGTAAAGCATAATGGACTCCATTATATCTTAATGGCTTTGAACCCACTCATGTATATCAATGGATTTCATGACACATTGACAGAAACGATTCACTGCCCCTCACTGAAATGATTTAATGCAATTTTGAAACTGCAATATTATTTATTGAAATGAAATGACAAAACTACAAAATATTTAGTGTGCAAGATAACTTTTTTGTAAGTAAATGTAGTAAAACACTGATATAAGCAGCTGTGGTACCAACTTTTTGCCACTCTCCATGGCATCCAACAATGCATCCTTGAATCATTGCAAATTTTGCAATGATTCAAGGCCAGATATCATACTTCAGTTCTTCTAGGTGTGCTGGATGTATAGTAACTTATTGATAGAGTTTTAGTGGCCTCTCAGGTCTGTTTTCACCCTTGAGAATCATAAAAAAGGGGGTATACTATTGTTTAGAGAGATAAACTCTCCCAGGCTGTTAACATTGTGATAAAACTGCAGAGTGCATTGGTCAATAAATTGCTGGTGGATCAACATTTACTTTAATGCACTTATACAACAGATACAACAAAACACTTTCATTGATATATAATACAGAAAAAAATATTTTTGGTTTACATATACATAGTGAAATGGGAAATTCTGTATCAGCTAAGTTGTTGTTAGAGAATTATTTATTTGCTCTGATAGTTTTGTTAGGCTTTTTAAATTATAAAATGTGGTGACTTATTCCATTTATTCATATTTTCAGCCAGGTGCCAGAAGCAGAAGGGATGTTAACTTTCCTAGCATGTGGCAGTTAGGACTTCTCTGGTGGCCTGGCCATATCTAGTAGACACCTAGTCAATACTCCGCAATGTGCACTGGCTTCTAATTCGATAAAAAGTCTGTTGTTTGTAGAGTGTAATAGCTGCTGCTCAAACCTACACACAAACGAATATTTCAAAATACTGATATACAGTATCCCTGGCCCTTTCTGCTATAAACTGATAAGGCTACATTGCAATCAGTGTCTGAGAGTGTACACAAAATAAGTTGTTAGCATGCCTTCTTTTTCAAAATCTAGACCTTTGATTTAAAGCACAGGGCATGTCACAACAAAGTTGTGTTCTAGAGCTCCACAGGGCTCCTTTATAAGGGCAGCGTGACATACAAAAGCATATATTGCATGTAAGAAGATGGTGTGCTAGTTACACATTTTGTGCCCTATAATTCCTTTACCGTGTGTTGTCTATCCCTTATCCCCCTATATTGTACGTGTAAAGAGCAGAGATAAACACCTTTTTTTTCCCTTTTTGTTTTTTAAAATTATAAATAAAAACTATTAAAATGATATTTATTTAAATGTCACTCAGTTGTGTTATTGACAAATGTTCAAAAGCAGGATTGCCAATGATCAGATCTCCTCTACTCTGTCACTTTATTTTCTGCTGTACTGTGAGGTCAAAATATCCTCTTGCAGGAGATCCTTGGTAGAAAAGAGATATTTAGAATGGGACACCCCATGTTTAACCCTATTGCTCCTCCATTAAACCTTTTCTATGAGCTGAGTTTATTAACCTTGTCTTTTTCAGAATAGGTGTATTTAATTAGATTGGACAGGACAGGAAACAATGTCAGCATAAAAAACATCAGTTGAGTACAAACAATTATTATTTAATAATGTCAATAAACTTCTGATGTAGTAGTTAGATGACTAACTCTCTCTTCTGTGTATTTTTCCAGCACATAACACATATGTTTGCACTAGTCAACTAAGGTGAAAATGTTATTGATGCTTTTATGTTTAAAAACATAAAAATAAAAGTGCTCATCAAATGATTTATTTGTAGATTGTAAACGTGTTCATAATTATATAAAAATTCAGTTGTACTTTCAATTTAGTATCTGGTTAGCTATTACTACAGATGTATTTTAAATGTGTTTTTAAGTTTATATGAGTAAATATGTTTTTGATAAGCCTTATTTAGCTATATATAGTTACCAATTTGTGAATAATAATAGTAATATTGGAAAAATATATATTCTGCCTAATAAAAAGTTATATGGACATCCTGTCCTTAAAGTTGTACTGTGCAGAGTAAAAGCTTTTAAAGTAAAACTCCTATACCCTAAAAAACAGTGAATGCATCAATAAAAAATGGTTTTACACTTTCTAGAGGTGATTTATTAAAGAGGTAAAAGCTATTCCCTTTAGCAAAATACCTTTTTACCTTGTGGGACAATTTTCATTACACATATTTAACATGGGGAAAATTCACTTTTCAAAGAATACCCAATTACATAAAGGAATAAAGGACTACTTACAAGAGCACTTTATTTACAGTGTACCTAAATTTTTAGCTATTTGATAGGGATTAGTAAAATTAGGGGTTTTTGTCCCCTTGAATTTCTTCCAAAAATCACAAAATTTTAGGAACTTTTAGGTGAAATGAAATTGTTTAATAGGCATGTAAGAGCCCCCTTTTTATTAAATACAGACAAAAATGTTAAAAAATATATAGTGTTCTATCATGCCAACTCTCTAAAGTTTCCGCAAAATTGGTTATTCTTTCCACATTTAAAGTCAATTTTATTTAAATTATTTTACCCTTTAATATTATGTTGTGTTATTGATGGAGCACTGATATGGATAATGGAGCGCATCAATCTAATTTCTCCAACATAGTATAAGTTCACTTTTTACCAATATGTTTTGGCAAGCAGGAAGCTCATACATACTCCATGGAAATAGGGTGATATAAAAATATTTCTGTATAGCTCCAACCACAGTGTTTTGTCTTTTGTATGTTAAAAAAACAATAAGCGTTCTAAGAACTAGAAATCTGTACGGAACTCTGCAGGTCTGACACCATTTATTACCTGTATCTGTTATGTTAGGTTGCATGAATTGATTATTTAGTGTTGATATATTTACAGGTATCATTTATACATTAATATAATCATGAAAAAAAATGCTTAAACTAAACCTGTTGCACATTTTGTTTGGATGTTGAATAAACTGGATAAGCAGTAGAAGCACCGAAATCTCACGGTAATGGG
>NW_027317499.1:3262-13215 GCF_032062135.1 Pyxicephalus adspersus | reverse complement strand
CAATAGATACATCACACTGCATTGGAACTCTAAGAGTTACAACCAAAATACAATAGATAGGGTTCACACTGCATGGAAACTCATGCAAGAGGAGATGGAGGTTTTTAAAAACATTTTAAAGGGTGGCTGGCAGGATCAGCTTACCATAGGGTAACCAGCAGTCTTTCTCTAGCACTAACAGTAACCTTCGAATGTTCTCTGCATGGTAAGAGGCAGAGGCTGCAACAGACTATGAAAACTAGCAATTGTCTTTCATGTGCAGTAGAAGAACTCTTTTGCAATCTCCAGATACTATGTATCCAGATTCTCCAGCCTTAGGGAGCTATAACAAAATCAGGCCCAATATCCTAAATCTGACAGTACAGGTTAAATTGAATGTTGGCTGTGCACCAGGTGGTTTAATTGAAACTTCTGCTCTTAATATCGACAATATATTGATAGATCAAGCGATAAAGTCTTCATCAGTAAATTAAGATATTTTAGGTACAAAAAGCAGGGTGCAGGAGCAAATAGTGAAGCAGTAGAACTGCCATCATTTCATTTCCATTTAAGGTCTTGGAATTCAATATTAATATATATATATATATATATATATATATATATATATATTGATGTCTAAATTGTAATTTACTAAATATACTCGAGTATAAATCAAAAATTTCATTTTTTTTCTGAAAATGCAAGTAAAGTGTGTAACAAGCTCTTATTATCAGACGCATTTGCAGTTATTAAGGAGACATCTGCAGTTACCACACACTTTACATGATATACTACTGGTTGCCAATACCCATCCAGGAAAGATCCTTTAAGAGCAAGTGACCCATCATAACCAACTCAAAAGTACACATTACTTTAACTTATGAAAGGAGGGAAAATATATATAGGCTGAGCCCGTGCATTTTATTTTCCCTTTTAAATATATGTTTCAAAGATAACAGGCCATTGGTAATTTATTGGAAATATACACTGTCTCAATGGGCATGAGTGAGATTGGCATTTTCTTTTTCCCTATTGAAGAAAAAGCTCCTTCTGAGTATGCCCAATATCAGGCATGTTTTTTTTTGGAAGATGCAGCTGCAGCAAGGCCTGCATACCTGCCTCCGCTCAAAGCACATCACCATGCAATCTTCCCCTCATCCTCCACTTCCATCTCCTTCTTTGACTCTTGTGCCTCAACCCCTTCCTCCAGGGACACTTTGCCGTTGAGACCCAACACCTCCCATTTGGCAGCATCTGTTCACCGCCAGCAACAACCTGCAGTTTGCTATTTCGGTGCACAATTCAGACGTTGCCACGCAGTCCTGAGGTTGCAACCCTGGGTTTCCTCAGCCACACGGGCACAGCCATTCTTAGTGCCTTGCAGAAGCAAGAGGACATATGGCTACCTCCCAACAGACTTCAGCCAGGCAACGTTGTGTGTGACAAGGGAGCCAATCTGCTGGCAGCCCTGCCTTGTGGGAAACTCACACACATACCTTGCCTACCCATACCTTTCACTTCATGAACCGGATAGTACAGCGCTTCCTTAGGAATTACCGAGGCTTTCAGCTGCTGTTGCTGAAGGCCAGAAAGTTGTCAGCACTTTTCCGCCGGTCGTACACAGCCAGTGCCAGATTGGTGGATTTAGAGCGAAATCTCAACCTGCCAGTGCACCGGTAATTTGTGATGTGGCCACACGTTGGAATTCCACCTTTTACATGCTGCAGCAACTGGCTGAACAACAATAAGTGGTGGTGGATTACGTGGCAGAGTTTTTTCGTATCAGACGTATACCTACACTACCTTTCTTCAGCCCTGCGGAGTGGCTGCAAATTGAGGACTTGTGCAGTGTATTGTCACCTTTTAATAGGCAACCAGAATGATCAACAGAGATCAGGCCTGTGTCAGTGACAACATCCTCATCATATGCCTGCTGGAACAGATGATGGTGGATCTCGGACACGACACAGAGTGGACGATGCATCAAGTGATGATGTTTCAAACATCATCTCGGACATGCGTGCCTACTAGGCATAGTGCACCACAAATCCAGGAAAAGGAGGAGGGGGAGGAGGATGAGGAGGACACTGCAGGCATGGGAGAAGGAGAGGAAGGGGCAGAGGAGGATATTGAGGGTACATGGCATCCATCCACCCAAACACAAGGCTGCATGTTCCATGGATGGCAAGACCAGGCGGAGGAGGAAGAGGAGGATGACCCTGTGCTGCTGTTCGACACTCCAAACCTTGTATATCCTCCATGTTGGATACAGGAATAACAGGGAGTGTACTGAACACTGGTATGGGAACATCAGCACCATGCGGCACAGGTCGTCTTGCTAATTCCAAATCAGGGTACTCCCACTTGTTTTTCTTGTAAGGACTGAAACCTTTTACGCTAAAAGTACAAAAATAACAATCATTATGATGATTTTTGGTCTCTGGACATACCATAGGTACACCAAATTTCAAACTTTTTAGTTTTCCATTTTTCCACTGACGTAGCCAATCTACACAAGTTTTGCATACCATATGGGGAGCCCAATACCTATCTTGGTCCCCCAGTTTAATACCAAAATATGCAAGATATGCTTGTTTCACAAATTCTGTAATGTTTCTGTAATGAATAGTCACCACAAATGTAGCAAAATACATACATAAAATCATTTAAACAACTTCTTAAAGAGGAATCCATATTTCTGTAAAAAAAAGAAAATGTATGAATAAAAAGAAGGCAAATGAAAGTTTCATTAAATAATGCTACATTTAATATATAAAATGCAAAACATTGGTGTGAAAAAAGGTTGATAATAATATGCTGTGTTAACATTTGTTGTTGGTAAAATCATCTATTCTGATTCCTGTATCACAAGAACTAGAGCCAATTCAGTGAAACTGATGTCATTTCTGGATTCAGCGTCAGTATGCCAGTTGCTACCATTCAGTGAACAACCCGCGCTATAACTCTCTATGAATTACATACATCTCCTCCTCCCTTCTCAGCACCATCCTAGTAAGCACTCGATGCTTCTCAGCAAGGTAAAGTGAGGTTAAATTTTAATTTATTTCATCTAATTGTTTTGTATTTATGTATTTTAGTATTAGGCAATGAATAAATAATTTTATATATCCCCATTAATGTATAATATGCCAATAACTATAGGATTTTTTTCATAGGAACGGATTAATCATTTTCTTTTTATTTCTTATGGGAAAAATTTCTCCTGTTTGGTATAAATCCAAGGATCTGGAACAGATTAGGGACCGAGGTACCACTTATACTGTGGATTAAGGATTTATACCGAGGTGTATTAAAAAATCCTCGGCAAGTGAAATTTTTTTTGTTGAGCTGTGTAATATTCAAAACAATAACACTGGGGAAAGCAATTTTTGTTGACTTAGATCTTACACTTGTTTTTTTACTAATTTTTTGGTGGCGAATCCAGAAATTATCCAATTTTTTGGCTATCACATCCAGTTTTTACGATACAGGGTACCCTCTATTTTTGATGAAAAACATACAAATTTTACATGCAATGAATAAATAATGAAATGATAACTTGAATGTACTGTTTATTTAAATCTCCTTTTGACCATAGGTATACCAAATGGCATCTTTTCACTTTGTCCACATCCATTAACCCTCGAAACATTGGTTGCACACCTTATGAAGGACCCAAGACATATATTGATCACCAAGTTTAACTTTGAAATATGCCAAATAGGCTTGCTCTACAAATGTGCTGATGTTTGCCCTTTGACTGGGAATGGTGAAACTGCCACCGATATAACGAACTGAATCAGGGTGGCTTAGGCACTTACGACGAGAAACAGCAGAGCCAGACATGATTAAAAGAAAGGAAATACGTGTGTGAGTAGAAAAATAAGTTTTGCTTATTCACTACGTAGAGCAGCGCACAATCACTGACCATACCGTCTTGCTTGTAAATGAAATCGGTAGATAAAAAACCTGGCGTGATAGAAGAAAACTACCGGAATTTTCAGAATCAGCATACATATTCTAGTGTAAATAAGATTAAAAGTCAACAAAAAATGTGTTCAAATTTGTTCCCCAGTGTAATCAATTAAAATAATAATAACAATACCTTAAATAAATACATCTATGATGTGTTATTTTTTAAACATTTATTTAATCTAGGAAAAAAACACATGGGCCTAGTCTGAATATGCGCCCTTATTAACCACCTGAGAGTTACACTGATTTCTAGATTTCTGTTCCAAAAGCGTCACAGGTTTTCATGAAATTTTTTTTTTTAAATTGTAGACCTGTAAACCATAGGTATACCAAATGGCATCTTTTCACTTTGTCCACATCCATTAACCCTCGAAACATTGGTTGCACACC
This sequence comes from Pyxicephalus adspersus, assembly GCF_032062135.1. Taxonomy (NCBI): domain Eukaryota; kingdom Metazoa; phylum Chordata; class Amphibia; order Anura; family Pyxicephalidae; genus Pyxicephalus; species Pyxicephalus adspersus. Next base: position 8,871 of record NW_027317499.1, on the reverse strand, counting down.
TTATGAAGGACCCAAGACATATCTTGATCACCAAGTTTAACTTTGAAATTTGCCAAATAGGCTTGCTCTACAAATGTGCTGATGTTTGCCCTTTGACTGGGAATGGTGAAACTGCCACAGATATAACAAACTGAATCAGGGTGGCTTAGGCACTTACGATGAGAAACAGCAGAGCCAGACATGATTAAAAGAAAGGAAATACGTGTGTAAGTAGAAAAATACGTTTTGCTTATTCACTACGTAGAGCAGCGCACAATCACTGACCACACCGTCTTGCTTGTAAATGAAATCGGTAGATAAAAAACCTGGCGTGATAGAAGAAAATTACTGGAATTTTCAGAATCAGCATACATATTCTAGTGTAAATAGGATTAAAAGTCAACGAAAAATGTGTTCAAATTTGTTCCCCAGTGTAGACAATTAAAACAATAATAACAATATCTTAAAAAAATACATCTATGATGTGTTATTTTTTAAACATTTATTTAATCTAGGAAAAAACACATGGGCCTAGTCTGAATATGCGCCCTTATTAGGTAAAGTTAAAGTATTTTGTACTTTGCAGTTGGTTATGATGGATACCTCTTAATCACTCTTAAATGAACCTTTGTGCTTTACTATTGGCCACAAAATGGACACAGCAGCAAAATTTGGTTTTCACTCAAGTATAGACAGTATTAGATTTTCCACTATCCTGGAGAACATTGAACATTTGTTAATATTCCCTCATGCCCTGCTTGGAATTCACACTAACAAGGTGTTTTACCAGTTCTGCTGTGCAGTTGCAGGCTACCAAATACTACATCTAAAAATGGTTCTTGAAAACAAGCTGTATCAAGAAAGCTCAAGCATTCTGTGAACACAGTTGATCGGCACTACTATAAAATAAAGAGATTGTTTATCATTTAAAAATTTTTTCTAAATGCTTATGTGTGTTAAAGAGGCCCTATGTCCAGACAATAGACATTAAACTATTTTGCTTTTGAGCAATGAAGGAACAATATGTCAAATCCTCATCTGCTTTTCAAGCTGCTTTAATACAAAGTAATTATTCTGAACTATCCAAAAAAAAACTTAAAAAAACTATGTTGTAATTCTGAGAATTATTATTTTTAAAAAAAAATGTTTAAACAGATTTATCTACTGAAACTTTGAAAGGTATAGAGTACAGCAAAGTTGTGCGCTCAGCCAGTTCAGCCACCATACTATGACAGCTGTCATTGTCCAGGGCCCAAACTGACTGAACAATGACAGGAGCTCTTTAGGTAGAACTCCTATCATTGTGTTCAGTCAATTCAGCAAGGGGCAGCTAGAGTCACTTGTTTCTGACTGCTCATATGCTGGATTGGCAGAACATTGACAGAAGCTACAACCACCTCGGGAGAGATGTAATAGTTGGTCATTATTGGATCCTGTAAAGATAAATATTGCTGAAAAAAATGAATTATAAAACAGTTTTATGTACGGTGTTATGTGGTTATTTTTATGTTCTTTTCTAAATCTGTGTGCTCTTTCCCAAGGGTGGAGGGACAGATCAGACCAGATATTTGGAAGCCTCCTTTTTAAGGGGACATTCAGATTCCAAATAAGCTCCCTGTCTGCAGACCTCCATAACACTGGAGCACATTGTGGGGATGGGATATCTTCTTCAGTGATAGCCTTTTCTAATGTTGGGACAGATAGGGATCTGGTTTTGCCATAGCAAAGGGGACTACATATTTATATACTTATTCTGGCACTGATTTCAAATGATCTTCTTTGGATAAGACAGGAGGAGGGGGGGCACACACATGTTTGACGCTCCTATTTCCTGTCCACAAAAATTCTATTAAGCCTTTTAAGGCATATTAGAAAGTAAATCATATACCTGACAATAACAGCATGGGAAAAACAAAAAATAAAAAGCAGCATGGGAACAGAAAACTGTATGTGCAATACCTTGGTGCTCAAAAATTTAAGGCATATTAGAAAGTAAATCATATACCTGACAATAACAGCATGGGAAAAACAAAAAATAAAAAGCAGCATGGGGACAGAAAACTGTATGTGCAATACCTTGGTGCTCAAAAATTTAAAGTGACAGTAAGCCAATATATGTATGTGTATAATGACTATTTTGAAAATATGGAGGATGTGGGAAAGACATTGCTTCAGGGTTAATTCACACCACAAGCATTGGTCTAATGAAATAACAAGACGATTTGCTTTATGTTTTATTGCTTGAAAAGACTAGAACATGTTCTATGTAATTGTTATGCAGTTTCTTACAGTATACTGTAATGCATCTCAATATTCTGCAGCACGTAACAATAACATTTGCAAACAAAAACTTGTTACAGAGTTGGCTACAGCAGTGGTCCCCAACCTTTCTGACAGCAGGGTCCGGTAACATTGAATAAAATTTTGCCATGACCCGGTATATGTACAGCTTACACTACTCTGCTATTCTCAGCAGCTCTGCCACCTCTTAGCACACTAGCTGAGAATAGCAGAGTAGTGTAGGAGAGATGGTGTGCTGTCAGGTGGCAGAGCTGCTTGGAATGGCAGAGAAGTGTAAACCTTACATACATTGCCCTGCCATTCTCAGCAACACCTGTGTAAGCAGTGTGAGGGGAGCCGCCGGTGCTCCTGCTGGTTGCACACCTGATGTCACACTGTCACTAGCTTTAGAGCAGTCCCGTATTGAGGGCTGCTAAAACTACCGCTGTGATGTGATGGCGCCACTGTAAACAATTTCAGAGGTAGTTAGCCACAAGAGTTTACCACTTTTATACCAAACTGAATCAGGGTTTCTTACATTTCCCTTTCCTCTACTGTTAAAGAGAAATTGGGCTTCAGTGAAGGTAAGTGGTCAGATTTTTTTTAACAAAGTGGCATTTGTCTGTGCAAGTAAAGGTGTTGTTTTTTATTTTCACTTTGGTTCCACTTTAATGAGAAAAGCTCCATGATTCTTATTAGGATTTTTTGTTTGGGACCCCGTATCTGGCAACTTGTTATGTTCGGGGGCTGTAATTAGGTTTAGTATCAGCTCTCAGTGTCCCCTGTGTACCCTGAATTTAAAGTTTCCACAACAAGTGGTGTAGAAAATAAAAAGTTTTATACATTGGGGTAATGACAGCAGCATTGACAGTCACAGCTCCCATGCTGCTGGTGTAAGGGGTGGGATTTCTTCACAGTACAAGGTGGGCGGGGAGCAACACAGCAAATCTCTGAGGTCTATAGAACATGCCCATGTCAGTTTTCCCTATCTATATTTATTACACATTATTTTAATTAAAATAAAGCCAACGGAATACTTTTTCTGCTTGAAAGTTTGATATCACATCCAGAATTAGATGTCAATACCCAGCAAAAAAAACAACTTTACTGAAACTATTACTGATAAATACCATGCAAAAATACCAAACAAAAGGATGAAATGTGTGTCCTTGTAATATAAGTTAAGCAACTTTTTTTCATTTAAATGTACATCTGTGGTTGTACAGAGGTACATTTAAAAGTAAAAAAAAATGCTTAAGGTATAATACAAGAATATAAAGAACTTTTGGATTCATAAAGGACTTTTGGACTCATAGACACATGTTTCATGCTTCTTTTTGCATAGTAGTATTAACATGGTTTTATTGTCTAAATGCATCATGATATAGTCACAAGAGGCAAGATATTTGGTAAATAAAGGGATGAATTTATATTTGTTTTAATCTGTTCCTAATTTCACCTTCGCTTCTTCATTCCTACACCTTTAATCAACATGTCCATGAAATTTTGAAAGGCAGGGACCCGGAACCATAAGTCTGGGGAAGAAAGGGGTAGATAATAGTGGGCAGCTTTTAATGCACACCATGGGAAGTTCACACAATGCAGTGAAAACAAAGTAAGCCCCTTTAGTACAATAAAATAGCCTGTACAAGTGTTCAAGGCTGAGGGAAAGACTGGGTATCAGCTTTAAGGGGGATGTGACCAGGTACTGGTGATAATGATATGGGTATATTACTATGAATATTATATACATTTAAAGATCATGCAAATGTGTGCTGAATGATAAAACTAATTACTAGGAAAAGAAAACTTGAATATAGAGATAAGATTAGAATTTTTTATTGAAATTTGGTGATCATTAGAGATGAGCAAATCGAAGCTGATGAAGTGGAATTCGATCCGAAATTTAGGAAAAATTTGATTCGCAATGAATCCGAATTTACTCGCGATTCATGGTAACAAATCTCACACGTCCTCACACATGTAGCTGCCTAAAATAGCAGCTACACGTGTGAGGACATGGGGCAAGGAACTCTGGGAAGGCGGGATGACCCATAATGCCATGCATGCAGCCAATCAGCAGCCAGACAGCCCTGTGATGTCACAGCCCTATAAATAGCCTCAGCCATCTTGGATTAAGACATTTTACAGTGTTCTGAGTGCAAGGAGAGACATGTGCAGGCGCTGGGGAGAGTAAAAGCAAAAACCTAATTGTGAAAAAAAAACTTGTAAGTGCAGGGAAAGGATAGTGAGGAATCATTTCACAGCATCTTAGTGCAGGGAGAGACGTCAGAAGGCGCTAGGAACAGTGCTAGAAAAGCGATGGCAGTGTGTTCTGGAAGGGATGCAGGCACCTACCCTGGCTGAGCACATGTTCTCATTTCTGTCCCTGTACTTCCTGCATTTCCTAAGTGATCTCTGATGGGGTTTCTAAGGCCACTATCAGGAAACACTTCAACAACTTTATTCGCAATTTACAAAGGTACAACTCAGCAAGCAGATAGAAAAAGGCTATTCCCTACATTAGCAAATTTGTTTATAAATATTGTATAATATTGGGAGCATGGGGGAAGAACTAACCTTCAGATATTCCCAGAAGCCCTAGTATAATTACTATTTTCACAGCTAACAGTACTTCAGTGTGGTAGTCAGAAAACTAATCGCCTTAATTGGTGGATTCGTGACCCCTATTGCTCATTATTCAAGGCAGGAATCCAGCTGGCAAGTGAAGGCACGTGTACTAGCACTCGGCTCAGGCCCACGGAAAAACACCTCGTATTTTGGCGCGTACGCCCGTCGAGCTTCCGTGTATTTGCTTGGTAAATCAGGGCCTAAATGTAACAACAGGCTACATGCAAATTTTTTCTGGGTAACATTTCAGGGACCACATCAATCTTGTGTTCTTACATTAGTTTTCCAGTCTTGGACAGGGTCTTCTCATCCTCCTTTGTCATTGTTTGACAGGTAGTAAATGTAGGGAATACACTCAAATTTTTAGAGAATCAAAAACATACCCAGGTCTCATTTGTGTTACAGTACTATGCCACTATCATAAAAACAGTGGCACTCTGCACTGGCTCTGGTTAAAATTTCAGGGACCACAGCAATCTTGTTTTTTTCCATTATTTTTCCAGTCTTGGAGAGGGTCTTTTCATTCTCCTTTGTCATTGTTTGTACTTTTAAAGTACAAAGGTTTATCACGTACAGCCCATATTTTTGTTCTATAAAATTTTTATTGGAGTTTTTCAAATGTTTAAACAACACAATAAACAAGAGAAAACAATCACATACAGCAGGGAAGTGGACTGTCAGCATATCAAAATAGCATAACAATCTATAAACAGTGTAGA
>NW_027317499.1:0-1609 GCF_032062135.1 Pyxicephalus adspersus | reverse complement strand
GCTGCACAATTTGTTGGCAATTTTTTATTAATAAAAGTTTTAGAACAGTTTTGAAGCACTGCCTACTGTAAATGCTTGTGAGGTCTACTATAAATGATGGTCTACTCCTGCCACAGCTCATGAAACATTCTCATTCACTTCAACTTCTGATACAAAAACATAGGGTAGCATTACACTGGTGGCTGCAAGATGGTGCAACTGTCCTGTAACCTTGTGTACAAGCCCTTTTGACATTCCCCCTATTTACATTAAGGTAGTTTAATTAGGATGAAACATTTGTCAAACTTCATATATATTTTTTTGAATATCAATGTAGTTTTATCACATTCGAATGACAAATAAAAAATAAAGGAAGGTCAGAATAACACAAATATTACATTTCAGAGGAAACTATATTGCTGGCATGCATACTGAATAACAGAAAGAAAGGGGTGCTTGACTTGGGGCAGATAGCGAGTGGTATTGGGAGGTGGGTTGATAATAAAATGGATCAATGATGTCAGGAAGTGGTGGGTAGGCATTCATAGGGTAGGAGAAGAAGGAGACGCCATTTTGTGAAATATGAAGGAGTTAACCCCACCCTTCTGTCTCCTTATTCAGATTTTGTATTGTTGAACTGTTAAGTTGTATTTCCAAGCTGTATTTCATTATTGACAGTTTGTAGGAAATTATTTAGTACAAACATTTGTGGTCCTTGCCAATATCTTCAAAAGATGTATTATGTGGATCTTTAGTTACATTGTGGGTAGTGTAAGTCACAACACTGCTTTGATTATATAGCTTCTGGAAAGTTTGGACCCCATTATTTGGGATAAAATAATAATTAATTAATAAATAACTAAATGGTGTATTTATTATGTATGTACCCACCAAGGTATTTAGGACTGGATCAACTGGCTGGTACAGAGGGATATGGAACTTTATACATGGGACCGGTGTAAGCAGGTTGTGCTGTTTAAAATGAAAAAAATGTTGTACCTTTAATGTAAAACCAATGACACAGTAACATTATATTTTATATAACACAGTAACATTAAGTATTTTTTAACTGCCGGTAAAATGTGGACTTGGATCTTTCTATGTTTTTTACAACAGCAGTCTTTTATCAGTTCTACCTCAATATATCAGATATAGAACAATATTCCACCTCAATCTATCAGATATAGAACAATATTTATTGTATGCTGAACTTTTGAATTTCAATAAAACTTAAAGCATGTATTTTATTTTATGCAGATAAATTCTTGTTTATAGTGCATACCTGCCAGCTGTGCACAGTAAAAACTTAAAGAGAATGATGCTTCCTTTCTATATCTCTTATCTTTTGTACCATGACAAGCAAAAGCAAGAGAATTATCACGCAAGGGCATATTTATAAAGTCGTAAATGTGACAAATTTTTCATGGTAGTGAATCAGTCACTGTCATTTAAAATAAATGCAACAGGAAAATTTACCAGCAATTTGTTTAATGTCAGAATAACTGTTTGATAAAAATTTCTTTTTTGACTGTGGCTTTTTCACAGCCTTACTTGCCTTAAAGTACTACCAGGGATGGGTGAAAGGATTTTAGGAAATTAAAGTATATGGTCAATTAGGAATTTCAAAAGT
>NW_027317498.1:0-13215 GCF_032062135.1 Pyxicephalus adspersus | reverse complement strand
GGGTTTTGTTTTTGGCTGTACAAATTGATTGCACAGAAAAATGGTCTCCCCAGTCAAAAGCAAAGTAGACAGTCTTTTTATGTCTCTAGTGTTTAACATCAAATTGTTTGTTCGAGATGGGACTGACTAAAGCTGAATGGTCTATTGACCCAATACACACAGACTTCACAAGTCATTTTTAGTTATGTGCTTTCATCAAGGAAGCCTGTGGACCTGTTTATTTCAATAAATAACAATAGCTATAAAGATGTCAGGTGGACAATATGTGTTGTATTATATAGTGTAGTGTGGGGTATAAGCCTACCCTGAGCCTGACCTCTCTACTTAGTATGCCAAAAATTTGAAGCATTTATTTGGAACAAGCATCCAGTATAGGAGTTAGTATTTGTTGGACTAGCTGCTTATTTGTTTCAGTTTAATGACTAGGTTTCTGAAGCCAGGAATGCATGGCAACCCTAGAACCTTCACCTGTATTAAAAAAACTGAGTGAGAGCCACATATTTTTGTCTAGAAGGATTTACATTAAAACCTGTGTTATTAAGTATTTACATATAGTGTACAAAGGAAGTGTCTGGCTCAAAGTACACAGTAAAACTAGCTCTTGTATTTCCATATTTCAAACTCTGAAATGTCCGCTAAATGGAAATGTAATTAAAAAACTAGAAACACTCTATAAATACAGTAACCATTCAGTTGTAACAAACTGTCTAAATTGAGCAGGGAAAACTAGTATGTTTTGCTATTCTCATCATTCTAGTTGCTATATGGAAAGCTTTTAGCATTTGTCAGTTTCTCACCTCTTTTATGATAAAATAAAAAACAATTACTGAACAATGCAGTATAACAAATTATACTGTACATGGTATTGCAGTCACTGCTGCAGATAGAAAACCTTGGGAGAAACCATTCCCCTCAGTTATTATCTGGAAGCTAGGAAGTGAAAAAGAGAAAGGTTATGCTTCATGCTTGTGTACTCATAGATCAAAGCAGAAAAAAAAAAAAATGCTAAGATAATAATAATAAATTAAAATGGCTGTATACATATAGATTCAAGCTGTGTTCGTGTGATATGACAAGACCATTGCCACAGTGTGCACTAAGCAGCTTTTCATTTCATAACAAGGTAAAAATTTAAAATAATTTGACTCTAAGTATTCAACTAGTTGTTTAAAGAAAATTATGCTTCTAGCAGATACATAATTAGTATCCCGATTAGACTAACAGATTTTATATCCAGATTTATCAGAACATTATATCCGTTTGAAAAGGGATCCTCATACAATATTGACCAACATTATTTCCATAACCCCTAGGTAAAGCAGAAAGAGAAAAGAAAAAGAGAGCAAAAAAAAATTAAAAATTCAAATATTGCTTTGAGAGAGTCTCAAGCGTTTAAGTTGATCTGTGACCTTACGCTCCTTAGTTCTCTTTTGCTGATGTATTTCAGATATTCGTGGTATTAGAGGGTTAGGATTTTCCACATCGCCTGGTTTCTCATATTGATCACAGGCATAAAGTTCCATTTCCTGAAACTGATTTCTGTCCTCCTCTAATGAAGAGATAGCTTGTAACTTGCCCCCATATGTAAATAACAATTTAAAGGGGAAGTCCCATCTATAAGTGATCTGCTGATTCTGTAGGATCTGAAGAAATGGTTTCATCTCTCTGCGACGCAGTATCGTTGCTGGATCCAAGTAATGGTAATTATAACCTTGAAAAGTGAGGGGTTCCTTCTTTCTGGCTGCCTCCATTATGGCATCTTTGACAAAGGGGTAGTGCAACTTTACCACAATGTGCCTTGGTGGACCATCAGCTTTTGGTTTTACCAATGTGCGATGTACACGATCCAATTCTAGCTTTTCCACTGCCTGTTTGGTAAACCACCTATGCGAAGGTTAGAGTGACGCGCCCTATTTCCATAATCCTCTATTTTATGATATAAAAGCTGTACCTCTTGTTTCAAATACTCAATATCCTCTTCATGCCCCTCTAGGACAGTGGTAACATCATCTACTCGCCCCTCAAGTTGTACGGTATGCTGGCCCAGCTCCCTTGTAAAGTGCTCTGTAATTTTCTTAGTAGTACTCTCCAATGTTGTATGTAACTTTTGTAATTTTTCCAAAAGGCTTTCTAAATCTGAAGGCTGTGATTGTACAACTGGTGTTGAAGGCAGGCTCCTTGTATACATCTCTGTTTCACTAGAGCACTCGCTCTCTTCCTGACACATGTGAATGGAGGAATCCGCCATCTTGGCTTACCTGCATGCGGAGGCAGCCTGTGTTAACACACGCTGCTGCCAGCTCTTACCGTGAGTCAGCATCTGAGTTTCTCCAACCACAAGCCTCCCTCTGTATTGCTCCTGGCTCAGGAAACCTCCCAATGATCCTTGGTTGTGTTTTGTCTATACCAACTCCATCCCTTTTTTGTTCTTTATATAATACAGGTAGTTCCTGAGTTAAGGACATCCGACATACGGACGTCTCCTAGATATGAACAGGGCTTCCCTGCTGCTTGTGTGCAGGGCGGAGGTTTGATGGGGGGAGGAGGGGGCAGTTTGCATGAATTGCAGAAGAAGTATTTTGGTTGTATTTTGCTCTTTAATGACCAAGACCAGCTCTGCAGTTGTTTCTTTTTGCATATCAAAGCACAGCTTGCTCCAGAAGTTAATGAATGTCTAGACTCTATAAAGTTTTTTTTTTTTTTTGATTTGTTTGTGATAAACTCCCAGTGAGGATTTTGTACAGTGACTGACACAACCCTGCCTAATATTTTGAGACAAACATCTGTCCCAATTGCATTTATAAAAATAATGTACCTGTCCAACTTGCATAAAAATTCAACTTAAGAACAAATCTACAGTCCCTATCTCATATGTAACCCGGGGACAACCTGTATTTAACTAAGGTAATCTATTCTACAAGAATTATAATTAAGTTAAAAAAAAAACGCTCAAGCAAGGATGTAGCATAATATAGTGGTTCTTTTTTTTTTGTTGTTGTTTTCTTACTTTTTGTTACAATGGTTCTTCATGTATTTCCTAACACACTAATATAAGGGTAATATCTATTGAAGTAGATGGACTTATCTATAATTTAGTTACAGCATGTCCAAATTGTTCCCCCACTTTAGTTGAAATGGCAGAATGCAGTACTAGTACAATTCAATACTGTAACTTGGAAGGCATTTCAATTTCAATTATAGCTGCGTAAAATCAAATCGGTCTAAAAAACCCCTATTCACCACATCAAAACAGGCACTGATTATCTCATCTCACAATGAAACAATAAAGTGATATAGAACAAAACATTTTGAATGTGTCCTTCTAAATCCAAGTTTGTACATAGCTGTTTGACTTTACATTGGATTTCCAGCATAGCCCTATAAATCTGTTTGAAAGGAAATTGGCATACTCACAGTTCCGAATTAGATGCTGTAGAGGCTCTGGAGATTTGCTGCATATGTTGTGGAAACATCCAAAGCTATTTTTGTTACGGACAAAAAATGAAACTTGTGTTTAATAAACTGTTTCTTTATACATGGCCTGTAGAATGCTTTTTCTGGCTAGAAACAAGTAACACTATATAAAAAGTACCTCCTGCAAAAGAAATTTCAGTGCAGAGGTTAGAAAATGTATTGTCACTATCACTTTATTCACCAGATTTTGCCTCTCTTATTTTAGTGTAAATTGGAGGCAGCAGTGATCAAGAGCTTGAAAAACCACTGATCTTCTTCTTGCTCTTTTCCTTCTTTCATTATCAGACCAGACTTATTTATTTCCAGACCATAACATCCAGTTGAAAACTAAAAAACATGGATTGTTTGAGCTCAACCAATGGTGAGCACCAACAAGTGATACAATAGATAGTTTGCAATCTCTTACTATCTATGACAGATACGGTCATCCATTGCAATTCTAATATAGATTGGTGTCCATACTTAAACAATACCTAAACATTTTGTAGAAAGCAACTGCACTACCTCATAACTTAAGCGTTTCTAAAACCAAAAAAACGTAAAAGGTCAGTCCTATGCTAAAATAGTGTGCAGTGACCCACTGATACTTCACATAGTAGTTTTCTGTAGTGTGTAATGTAGTAGAGAAAATGTGTGTCTCTCTACTTGAGAATGGTTGAATCTTTCATTCACCACATTTCCTTTACAAATCTTTCAGGAAAGTGACACATTCTTCCCCAACTAAAAACATACCTGAAATAATATTTTATCTGTATTAAAAAAAATACTATGTAAAAGCAAACATTAATTTATTTTTGCACTCATCTACATGGGTTTTGTTTGCTCCTATCTACATACCAAACTATACTAAAATTGTTATAAAAGCCAGTGCTTTTTTGTTAGACATTACAGGTCCATTCCCATGCACATGTACCGTGATATACCAAGTATTTCAGAAGTTGTTAAAGAGAAAAAAGAAGATGTTATATAGATGATGCAAAAAAAAAAAAAAAAACGTACTGTATTTACATTAAAACTGACCAAAATAATGGTTTTTTACAGAAAAAAAATAACTGAAATAATCTCTTTACAGTCCTGAAGTAAGACATGTTAATCTATATGTTGGGGACAGTGCTGACAGTCTTATTCACTTTTAATCCGTGTCTCCTTTTATACAAATCTATGACAGGTGCAGTGCAGGTCACGAGCAGGTATACTCTAAGTAATCTCACACCTACATAATTCAACAGCTTAATAGCTAACTGTATTTCATAAACTTGTTTTATTGACATCTTTGTCCCCATTGGGGAGATTTTCCTTTAACAACTACTTGAGTGACCTCTTCCACTGGGGCAGGAAGAAAGGACAGCCCTCCCTACAAAAGAATCCACTTTAATAATTGCAAACATAATGAAGATGCTGTTCACAAATATCAAGAGTATAGATGACTGTAAAATCTAATCATTATAAAACACACAGTAAATAACTCAATAGGAATCTTTCAGAACATTTATATTTTTATTACAAAATTAGAGTTACCAATGAGAAAAGTTGCTAATCAAAGCCAAAGTCATGGCTGGCAGGTGATTCTTTCTCCTGGCGTGGTAAGCGTTACATATCCACAGGAACACTGTAGCTATATGCTCTCATTAAAACTTGCTCTTTAGAGAGCACCTTTTTAAATCCCAGACTCAGTTATCTCCAGTCAGGAGTAAATGACTTTTTTTGCTGTGGCATGCTGAGGGAATAATTGAATATATGTCATATCAATCAATTTCAGAGGGAGATTTACACAGTTATCAGCCTTACATCACTTGTCCTTAAATGAGGGGAGGTGGCATTGAGTCTAGGGGTCCTGCCAAATGAAAAAGACCCGCAGTTATTCTGTTAGCTGGAGAAATAAGACATGGGATTAAGGATTTATTACTTCAATAACAAATCACTCTGCAGTAAATAGGCAGCAAAATAGTCAAGAATACCAAGAGTGTCTATGCTAAAATACACATGTTGTAATAACATTCAGACTTTGTGGGCACTGTAAATAAATTTACCATATTTGGTTTGTTGATGTAAATTTTCTCTGATTCAAGAGTAATTCATTCTAATAACAGTTAGCAATACACTTAAATATTAAAGTTGGACATTATTTTTTATCCAACCATAGACTTTAGGCCTTAGTTTTATTCTCATCCACGCATAGCAGTAATAAATCAGTCCTCAGGAAGTCCTCCTATTTAGCAACCCCTTTTTTACCTGTTTGTATTATATTTCCAAAGGTTTCCCTTATAGGACAGTAGGTGTTTCATGTGTGCAAAAAAGCTGGATGTGTTCGAGTTTTTATTCTAACTGGCAATTCAGGGATCTTCACAGCACAGCCTTTAGAAAAACAGGACCACCCACGACATATGTGAGAAGCTCTCAATACTCCATTGTGCAATGAATGGAAAATAAAAGTAAATCTGCAGTGTGGGGGAATTGAATAATCTATGTAAAAATAATTACTTTATTACCAAAAAAAATGACACAATAATAATAATAATAAATAAATAATTAACATAAAAAAGTAAAACCTGTACGGTATCCCTATATTTTATGTCCCTTTTAAAATAAATATTTCATACATATTTTCCCTATTGGCAAAACTTTATGGGGTGCCTCTATCCTAATTCTTTAGATTTTTACATTATATTGTTATGGTTTGATGAAATCTGCCTTGATTTTGATAATGTAGGTAGGTTAAATCAAAGCATTTCTCAGTTTTTTTTTCTTTATACAGTGAGGGAAAGAAGTATTTGATACCCTGCTGATTTTGTACGTTTGCCCTCTGACAAAGAAACGACCAGTCTATATTGTAGGTGTGAGAGACAGAATAACATCAAAAACCCAGTACTCAAAAGTCAGAGCTTGATGTGCAATGTAATGAGTGAAATAAGTATTTAATCCCCTATCAACCTGTCTGGGGACTGGCTAGGCCACTCCAGGACCTTCATGTGCTTCTTCTTGAGATACTCCTTTGTTGCCTTGGCCATGTGTTTTTGGGTCATTGTCATGCTGGAATACCCATCCACAACCTATTTTCAATGTCCTGGCTGAGGGAATGAGGTGCTCACCCAAGATTTAAAGGTACATGGCCCCGTCCAGTGTCCCTTCGATGGGGTGAAGGTGTCCTGTCCCCTTAGCAATAAAACACCCCCAAAGCATAATGTGTCCACCTCCATGTTTGACGGTGGGGATGGTGTTCTTGGGTTCATAGGCAGCATTCCTCCTCCAAACACGGCGAGTTGAGTTGATGCCAAAGAGCTCAATTTTGGTCTCATCTTACCACAACACAAGCCAGTTCTCCTCAGGATCATTTAGATGTTCATTGGCAAACTGCAGACGGGCCTGTACATGTGCTGTCTTGAGCAGGAGGACCTTGCAGGCTATGCAAGATTTCAGGCCTTCACGGAGCAGTGTGATTAGAATGCCCAATTCCTCCATTAAACCAGGTATGTTATGCCAATACACAAAGCCACTGTCAGTTCTAAAGTACTGCAGAAATGCAATTTCTCTGGTTCGAAAGTATAATACCTTTTTTTTTTTTTCAAGTAAGTTTTTCCCACACAGTCTTGATGCTAGGAGTTCTGAAGCCTTCTTTGATATTCCCAAATCAAGTGCCAAATCACTCAACTCATGCTGAATAAATCCCCTATCAACAGAGTCCTCTTCAATTTCAAACTCTTCATCATTGTTGTCACCTAGTTCGTCACAATATTCATGTTCTTTAAGAGAGGGTAGTGTAACGAAAACCGGCACTGGGATTTCATCTGAATGAGCCACTGGACGTATAGCTGATGGTAGACTACAATACTCTATGTTACATTTATTTTTCTTGTGTTATCCTGATGTTTTCACTATACAAAAGTAACAGTCACTGAAATGATCTCCTGGCTCTCGCCAAACCATTGGTATACCAAATGGCATCTTATCATGTGTTCCCTTTGTCCACATCCGTAAACCCCCATTTTTTTTGTATGAATATATGGACAGAATTAGAACGCTAGGGGGATTAATCAAAAAAGTGCTGAACCTGTATTTTCAGTACAGAATGCAAGGATTCTCCATCATTTCTACTTCATATATCTATTTTCTGCTTGATGCATTAGCTGAATGTTCAACAAAGTGAACATTCAACATTCAACATTTTGTGTGAATGTTGGGCAAAATGACCATCAAATCATGAATGTATATACAGTATGTACATATACGTATACAGTTGCCAGACTCATGGATGGTTAAAAATGGACTGAAAATGCAGCAGGAGAGTGCACTTGGAGCACTCGATAGACTTTCCTATAAGTTGTGGCAAAGACTCGAGAAATACCAAACAACATAATTACCTACACAGGGTCAGTTATTTGATGAACAAGGCTCAGTGTTCTCTTGTGTTTTGATGTGTATACTGTTTATTACCTGAACACACACATTATTATATTAGACATTGTATTCCATTCTGCAGTCCCTGAAAATGGGGAAATATTGTGTCGGCTCCACTACCACCATTAACCCAGATTGTTTGGACACATACCATTTGCAGCATGGCCCTTGTGTGTTTGTCATATAGCGATATCACTGTATTGTATCATATTACAACATAATTATACAGACCCTACTTCTGTTTAGTGATTCCATAAAAGAAAAACTAAAAAACCCTGTGACCTGTGAATCCAAATCATATTTAAATTTGTGTAATTTATATATCTCTCAATGATATATAGGGTGAGAGGAAATAGCCTTCTATACTTCATCTTTTAACCATTATTCATTCCCTTATTGTTTTAATCTTCATTACTCCCTTAATCTTGAGAATAAAATAAGAATTCACCTTTCTTTTCCACTTTGTCTTCTACTGATAACACTGAGTATTTTCCTGTCATTTCCTTTTAACTTTATCTAATTATAATATACTTTTTCCTGCTTTATCTTTACCACTCAGTTAAGCGTGACACATATACCCAAATACTCTTAACATATTACATATAACATCAACAACCACTAAGACACAAAGACCAAGGAAGGATGGGGGACAGGGGGCAGGCCAGCTGACAACCCCACGTATGGAAAGGGAACATATGTTACAGCCTACATAATTAATATTGTAACTATATGGTCAACAGTGAGCGATCCCAGCCGTTATTCATATAGTGCTCAATCCATACTGACCATATTTTTTCTAATTTGGGAACCGAAGCAGTCAATATCGCTCTCATCGTTTCGTTCCAGGAACCAGGACATTTTATTTTTAACTTGTTGCACATTGGGGGTCTTAGACCACCATGCTTTGGCCAAAACCATTTTGGCTGCAGTGAACAAATAGGTTATCAATTTAAATTGAACATTAGTACAGAACAATGGTTTGAAACACAAAAGTGCCTCTGCTGTTTTTTTAGGAAATGTGCGACCCATCAAAGTGTAAGCTATTTGATATACCTTCATCCAGAATTTTCTTATTTTAGGACACTTCCACCATATATGATAGAGAGTTCCTGATTTATTACATCCCCTAAAACATTTACCCCCAGAGGTCGGCTGGAATTTAGTAAGCCTAGATCGCCTGATGTGTGATTTTGTGCATGGCTGTTGGCTTCCAGTAGATGATGTGTATTTTTTTTTTTTGTATGTAACCAACATAAAACTCCACTTGTCTTTGATAGCAAGAGTTTGTTACATACACTCTTTATGTATATTTATATATATATTTATTTATATTTATATAAATTGTAGGCTCTTAAAGATGAAATGTAGTTACCACCTTTAGGTTCCCTCAAATCCCCCTTTCTTCCCTAGGTTCTTTTTAATTGCCCTGACACTGTACTGTGCAAACCTTCTTCATAGCCCTGTGACATTGTTAAATGGGCTCCAAAGATTTATTCTCAGGAACTAGGAGAAAGAGTACAAAGTCTCTGACATTCTCTGTTACCAGTGACCACATTTGAAGTAGGGATGTTTAAGTCCAGGGAAGACAGTGATGGATCTCTCTTTCACAGTTCAATATTCTACAATTGTTTCAGAAAGTATTGGGGAATAAACACAACTAAATGCTCTGTTACCACTAAAATCCGGGCAAACCAAAATGTTGCTCCATACCTCCCCTATGCTGAACTTCTGACATCTTTTATCACTGGCAGACAGCACAGGAAACCACAGACTTTGGATTTTTTTTGTATTGTGTCTGTGCAGGCACATTGTGTTACTATTTGTGTCAGTATTCACATCACCCAGCTCTGCCTCTCATACACTGTATTAGCACATAGGTATTCTTAGACTAATTGCATTTGCATTTTGCATTGCACGACCTCAAGAAGTACAAACATATAAAGTTGAGGCTTTATGGCTGACAGGACACAAAACAATGAACTGAGGGTCAATACAGCACAAATATGGAGGAGTGGGCTGGATGATCATGTTAGTCTATCAAACATGACATAACGATGGGCTGAAGATACCTGCTGCAGATTTTAATGCTTCTTTTGTTCGAGGCACAGTGTACAGGTAAATAGGAGTAAAGGCTTTGGGCACAGGAGAGGACAAGTGTGCAATATAAAATGTAAGGCCAGACTTCAGCTTTATTATGTATTGCCCTCTCCCCAGACACTGTAGCTTATGGTGGGAGGATTTCAGAAACACAGGCAGTACTTTCAATCTTGAAGGCAATGGGGAGGTTTAAGTGTGAATCATAATTGTTATTGAATGCTAAAAGTTAATGTGCTTTATTCAGGTACAATAGTACTGAATTGCTTTATTATTTTGCCTATTATTTGCTTTACATTTTCCTGTTTTGTTTTTTTGCTTTTTTTAAAAAAAGGCCCTAAAGCATTAACTAATCTTTTAGTCCCATGGTATCACAGCACTACACTCTTAGCAAAAAGAACTATGTATACTTTGATGTATTAGGTAATTAAAATAATCTCAATTCACTAACTTTTCCAAAATACATTTTGTCTGTAAATCTTAACAGTAGAATGAAATGACCATCATCTTAAACTTAACTATATATATCTAAAGGCTAGTTTTCTTAAAATGGGCTATTATGTTCTTTAGATATACCACATTTTACACTAAAATGGCTTGTAGCTTTTATAAGGAACCTGTCTCTGCATTTACTGGTCTAACATATGATTCAAAATGGTTTCTGAAAACAGATGGCTGTGTCTCTTCATTCCTGTTTGTGACAGGGCACCTTTTGGAAAGTAATTTAAAAAGAATGGAAACAAAATGACAATAATTTTTAGATGTTTTGCTAGATTTAAAAAAAATGTACTTTTTTTCTGTGGATCTGCCGGGATTGTCGTTCGGACAATGGACGACAAGCGCTGATAGGGGACAGGAGTGGTAGTTTGGCGGAAAAGCTAGTTGTGGGGGGTTTGCCTTTTTAGTTTACTAAGACCATTTGAGAAGGCAATTTGAGAAGGCAATGTTGGAGATTAATACATTTCCAAAATGATTACCAATTAAAAGATGGCCCAAGATGGTTCCTGTTTAACTACAAACAGGGAATTTTGGTTGGTTAATAAGATATATAACAAAATGGGCTATACAAATGATGATACACAGGAGAGCTCTAACATTGACTTCCAGGTAAATGGGATTCAAAGCTGGTTAGGCCCCAGACCTGGGCTAATGTGCTTGATGGGGGGGGGGGCAAAGGTAAATGAGTTGTCGGTTTGTGGGTTTTAGGGTGCCGCTCTCTGTTAACAAGAATATAATTTATGCAGTGAGCTTTAAAAAATAAATAAAAAAGAGGCTTGTATATTGTCTGGGCCTGTACCCAGATGACCTTGATGTTGCCAAATAAAGCAAAATGGTGAATGTCAGTTTCTGATAACAGTGGAATAATGAATACAAAAATTGAACCATTAGATTAAGCCTCTATGATTGAGGTTATGTGTGAAAAGAATATCGTTATATGGTTTTCTGAAGTATCCATTGATACAGCTGCTCGTGGTATTATATTGGCAACACTGTCAAGGGCCTATGTGTGTACATGTTTTAGAAAACTATACATTTTATTGTAACCATGCACGAATACTGCAATAAAACTGATGCCAAGATTCTTGTCTGTCGATATTTTTAAAGTATGATGATATACTGAGATACAGCTATTTAAAAAAAATGTACGTACTTCAGTGCAAACTGTAACAATAAATATTATGAAAAAACAATTTATTCCAGAATGTTGGGCCTGTAAGTGCAAATTGTTTTAGAGCAATTGCTTTTATTTTTTTTTAGAAATTTTAGGTTAGCCTACATTATCTGCTGTGTGGTTTTGTACCTTTTTTTCATTAAATAAAGTAAATAAATATTAAATAAAATCATGGCATTTTATGTAGGTCTTGAACATATAATAGCTAAACTCGACTTCATGTATTTGTGTATTTTTCAACTGAAAACATTATTAAGTGAAACATGTGTATTTATTTTCTTTTGCAGAATAATTGAAAATCATTATGTTGTTCCCGGAGATGAAAATCCAACAGAATATTCAATGTATGGCGAAGGCTATACCCTGGAATGTGACTGTCACAGTGAATGGTATCATGAAGACTGTAGCCATAGAGACTACAGGTATTGATTCACCGTATATAATGTTAAAATCTAGTGGTGATTGATTTCCTTTACTTATATAGCAATTAGAGCTTTATAGAAGACTTCATAGTGCAGCAATAACACTTCTATCAACCTGTAGGAAGCTGCAGACTATACCACACATAATAGTTAGTATGAATACCTAGGGATAGTAATTTCACTGCTAAATTTCTCATTTTGAAAATTGTAAATTTTCCCAAAACCTAAATTCAAATCTTCACTTGTTAAGGGCTCTATTTATAAAACAGGGATTCAGACTTTCCCTCAAACATTCACTCGTTGGAATCTTCCAGGTCCATGTATTTCAATGGAAGTAATTGATTCCCATAAAGCAATGTTTAAGGAAAGTTCTGTATTTTTTAGTAGTTGCTCAAGTGAAAATTTTACTACTGCTTTAATAAATTTTAACATGATGAGGCTAATAAGGGTCCATGGTTGATGCAAAAACAGGTCCAGGGAACCATTTAAAGCATATTGGATTTGGACCACTGGATATAACCAGATTCCCAAGTTGTTTTAGTTATTGGTCCAATAATATAATGGCATTCTTAGAGGTTTTATCATGATTAATTTATATGCCAGACTCTGAACTGCAAAGACTTTTTTTTTTTTTTTTATCATTAAACCATACAGGAGGTGTAAAACAGCACATAGGAAAAACAACAGTAGGACATAACATTACACTTTACTGATGTGTATAAAAACATCTGTTTATATTTCACAATCATCAAATAAACTGAATACCTAACAAACATCCTCCTGATGAAATACATCAGTTTTGATTCCGGTCCCCCGTTGGTCACCAGTTTTTAAAAAAAACTATTTAAAGAAAGTAGAAAACAAAAAGGAGAAAAAGAAGAAAGAAATAGAGTAAAATAAAAAATTGAGTGTGACTACAGAAAAAAAGGGAAGGGGGGGGGGCTAGTTCCTTGAATGCACCCTGACTTCTCCTTCACCCACAGAGACAGACGTCTGGAGAGATATCCTAATAACACACACGCACAGTATGGTTTTAGGAATATTCTCTAATCTTTATTCTGACAAAATGGTCTTTTATACATACAGGATACAAGGGGTTGTCGTTATTCACTTACAGCTGTTTAAGTTTTGGCCATATATAGTGTTATTTGATACATT
>NW_027317497.1:11972-13235 GCF_032062135.1 Pyxicephalus adspersus | reverse complement strand
TGGGGAATTGGTTATTTTTATTAGGCTCTGGCTAGTAATATGTGAGCTTTTTAAATTAATTATCTGCTTTTCACACACCAAGCAACAAGCCAGTGTTTTTGCTATGTTGCCTGCTGGGCAAGTGGCTTTACTTATTTCTGGCACCCCTCGGGAAGCAACTGCCAGAGGATGAAAAAACATTAAGGGGCCACAAACTTTTATTCTTTAGAGATGCCAAGCCGTATATTTACTACTCTGTTAAGGGACAATCTGTTTTATGGTATAGTAGAGACAGGTCCAACAGGTTTTTCTTTTCCGGCTAGCAAGGCTTCAATTATGTATTCTCTTTATAATGTGAGATTGTTAGAGGAGTTTCCTCCTTCTATTCTTATCATATGAAGAGTCCTTTTTTGAATTACCTTTGTCTTTTACTCCTTCTGTATAACTTTTAGCCAATTTAAACTGAACCTATGCTTTAGCTGTGCAATGCAATGCAATAGCAATTACCTCATGTCATCTCCAGTTGCAAACATTTGCTTTCTCTTATGGTTAGTAATATTCACATTTAGCGTGATATTTAGTGATCATACATTTTTTTATGAGCCAAGACTATCTATGTTCTGCCTTGACAATTTCCTCCTTAAATACTACCAAAAAATGTACAGGATTTTATTACTACATTTTTTGGACATACACTTTTAGGACCAAGTCAAAGAGGCAATCATGGCATTGGTACAAGCATCAGGATTGCTAGCAGCAAAGTTGCCCATGTGACAAAGTCCTATGTAAATTATTTTCTTTTGTTTGTTTTTTAACCTATGTAGTTATATATATATGTTTACATATCATACACAGGGCATGATTCATTCAGAAACATAAAACACTCTAACCATAAAAAATGGATATGTATTTATATTAAATTTTGTAGTAACTTTTTAAAGCATCATTAGATAGGAGACTACAAGGCAGCTGTTAAAAGTCTATACCACCCAGGAAAATTAGACAATCCCACCTGACTGTCTCCTTATATCACAAGTCTCTAGCAACCAACACAACTGGACACAGTCAGTTAAACTCATATTCCAAGAAACACAAACTTTAGGATACATCATCAGCAACAGCGCATGTTAATATGTGAATACACAAGGTCTATAAAGGTTAATGATGCATGCTGGGATTTTCCAAAGTGACGATTGGATAATCACAGCACCTTTTGTAGTGTACAGCTGGAGCTGAGTGTCAATATTTTCCACTGCCTATATTTAATGTGTTTGAGACTTTATA
>NW_027317497.1:4939-7826 GCF_032062135.1 Pyxicephalus adspersus | reverse complement strand
GTGTGAGAACAGTGCGAACCATCAGGGAATAACAAACAGCCATGCTGAACATGGTGATTTGTGGGCAAAACTTACATGACGGGAAAAAACAGATGCCATTTTCAGATTCAACTCCCCAAAAAACACAAGAATTTATGAAAACCTTAGGAAAAAAAATTGACTTCAAACCTGTATAATTTATTAGTACTCAAACTAAAACATGTACTCAATGTTTTTTCTAAGTGTTGCTGTAGTTACAGTTGTACAGTTGTGCAGAAACATTCTAACAAAGTGTTATACTGGTACAATGAAAGACAACTGTAACCACTTGTACTTCTGTACTTCCCTTAAAAAAATGTGTTAAGGCAGGTCCCTTAAACTTGCCTGTTCACAACATTTTCTCTATACAGTTACTCTCCCCAGGCTGCTGGGAGAGAATGAAAATTACTGTAGCCTAGTCAATCAAGATGACCGAAGATTGGGAATCTGAAAGAAGACTGGGTGAAGATGGTGGCATCCATGATGGAGAAAGGACAGGTGAGTGTATTTTTTAAAAAATGTGATCAGCCAGGACACAACTGCCATCAGTGGAGGGCACAAAATGGAACGTAGGTGTGTGTGCCACAATCAACAAGTAGGCCTAAATGCACAAGAGGAAAAGTAACACTTCTGCTTTGTTTTATAGCACACATCAAACACCAATGACATCTGCAAAGACGATTTTGAAAGAATAGGTGAGTTTCAAAAAAACAATATACTATATTTAACAGATAATAACAAGTAAATAGAAATTAGATGGTGTAAGACTGGAAAAAAGTGCTTGAGGTACAACAAAGTAAAAACAGGCTGTAGAAGTGTCATACTTTACTTTAAAGAAGGTTATTGTAACAATTTTTCAGTGTTTTGTACACAGAAAACAATACAACACTGCAACACAGAACAAAGATCAAGGTGACATTTGAGAGGTAATATCATCTGTAAGATATAGTAGGTGTAAGGGCTACACCCCCCTAGCAGGTGACACAGGATTGGGGCACTGAGTCTGTTTCCCAGTTTTCACCAGAGCACCCTTCATGGGGTGATGGGCCAGTGGCACTGATGGTCACTGGACTTTTTTACCACAGGGAGAACACCAGGTTGTGGCCCCCCAGGTTCTCCCTATCAGGGGCGAGCAGGATAGAGTGCTTTGCTGTAGGGACAGCCAGGGATCAGGTACCAGAGTTGGGCAGGCAACACTTATAGTCAGATCCGGACTGGGTCAGGGCAACGGAGAAACATAGAGAAAGGTCAGGGTCAAGATAGTATCAGTATATAAGGAGGCTGTAATTACTGCCAAAGGTGCTTCAACTTTTCAAGTTAGGGGTCTAAATATGCGTGTAAATGTAATATTTTTTTTATTTTTAATAAATTTTAAAAAATTGTCTAAAATGATGCGTCCATTCCTCCTGAGGTTTTCCGGATCAGGTCCCGCGTGGTCCTGGAATCCTCCTTTGTCCTGGTGCGGAGGAAGCCATCTTCTTTGCCCTTCTTCACTCGATCTCACACTGCACAGTCGCAAGATTGGGTGACGTAGCTTGCGGTAGATGAGGGGAAAGAAGTGCTAATCTTACTGCATGCGTGAGATCAGCATTTCTTTTCCCCCCTTGAAGAAAAAGCTCCTTACCTGCAGACTGAGCAGCTAGAAGCCTCCTGGGATACTGGGATGTTTGTATTCCAGGAGCCTCTGTGGCCCCCCCCCCCAAAAAAAAAAAAGAAGGTAACCTTTACCTTACATAAATAGTGCTGTCTACCCTTTTAAAGAAAAAGTTTTAATTTAGGTTGTTTAAATGAAGCCACTGTGTATATACACTTTTGACATTGTATTATTATTATAAATAATAATAATGAGGTTTTATATCAAATATATATCATGAATGTATTGGTTATTTTGAGCTCTTATTGATTTGTTGCCTTTTCTTTATAGAGAATTCTGATGGTAAATTCATCTCTCCATTTCATGATATCCCACTATATGCAGGAACTGAAGAGGTAGGTTCTTAGACTTCTGTAGATTCTGTGCCAACATCCAGTATACAACATGTTGTCTTCTTGAAACAGACGTCTTGTTCGCTAAGTGCCCTGGAGGGGAATACTGTGCTTGTGTAAGAGTAGGGGGCATGGCTCAATATAAAAACTTGCTTCAACAAGATTCATTTAACATAGAAGTGGAGCCTTGGGAGATTGTTCAGAATGTATTGTCTTACAATTGACCTGTTTTGACCTGTATTACACACTTAAAAAACTTACAAACTTAAAAATATTTTTGCATTATTGTTAACTTTATTACAGTGAAAAACCCTGTGAAGCAAACAAAAACAGGAAATAGGACCAGAGATTACTGTGATGCAATTGGGCAGTTTAATCATGTATTGCAATTTATGTAGACTACGAATCCCTTTATTGATACAAATGGTTTCCAGAAATATGTGAGGGTATACAGTGTGTGGAAGATTAATTTGGACCTGTTCTCCAGTCATTTTAAAAGTTGAGCTATTGCTGCTGATCTGCCAGTTATGATGCTCTCAAGGACATCCTAGCCCACCACCTATAAAATAGTCTATTCCAAAACATGAGCTTTCCATCTATAGGCCCTGGCATAGTATGTATGGGTGGTGCAGCTGTTGCCTTGCTAGTTGCCTACTGGTATTTGGGCTGTGTCTGATGACTCCTATAGCCAATAAAGTCTATCAATAAAACTACCACTTGTATCGCATCTAGGTAACCCTGTGTCAAGTGAATAGTGACACAGTTCTTCCCATGAATTACAATAGTGGAATGAGCTGTGGCACATCATAAATATGTTGATTATGAATATTATCTGCATAAATATGGATATTATATCACCCTATGAATGCACATATATACTCAA
>NW_027317497.1:0-2746 GCF_032062135.1 Pyxicephalus adspersus | reverse complement strand
GGGGAACAGGAAAGTATAGGTAGATTAGACTTCTAACTTGTTTCAATTTTCTTTATTCCAGAGTGTATTCAACATGGTAGTTGAAGTTCCACGTTGGACAAATGCAAAAATGGAGGTAGTGGGCACAGTACATTTGTAATGCTTCAACTAATTTTTATTTTGAAATGTATTGTTTTTGTATCTCCAGGGATACCTACAATGATTAACCTTGTTTTTCTTTTTTTTTAGATTGCAACAAAGGAGGAATTAAATCCAATTAAACAAGATATAAAAAAAGGAAAACTTCGCTTTGTATCTAATGTCTTCCCTCACAAAGGATATATATGGAACTATGGCGCTCTTCCTCAGGTCCTAAACACCAGACTTTCTTCTAACCTTATATAGTAGTTTTCTTGGCTTTTTAATATTTGTCTCCAGCCAGTCATGTTGTCCAGTCTGTTCAAAGCATCAGAGGTCATAATATTTGGTTTTCTTAGCAATGTCCATTTCTAGTGCTGGCAATACACATCAACATGGTGGTGTGGGGGGCAGATCTACAAGTCATAGTTTTGATAGAATCAAACAATCAGCAAAGAAATGCTTCAATAAACTTACAATCTGTAGCTAATTTTATAAATATTACAGATGCAGCAACCTTTAATGTTGGAAGAAAGTCCCATGGACTTGGTGGTGGATAGACATCCTTCCAAAAATAGATCTTTTACATAAAAAGGCTTAAAAAAAAATAAAAAAAAAATAGTAATTTTAAGATTTAACAGACACATTCCTTAATACTCATCTGGGTGGCAGACTGTACTTTCATTGCGATAAAATCAGAATCTTATAATAGAATTTTATTACAGCTGTTCGTTAGTCTTAATCACAAAGCATAACTTTAATTCCTAAAGTAAAGGTTATGCAAACTAATTTAGGTAAACTAGGATTATGTCATTGATAAGTATACAAATGCCACACAAATGATTCCTCATCTTTTAAAATATTATGAGGTCTAGATATAAAACAAATTTGCTTTGTTATTGTATCAACATTGTAAGATTTTTTTTTTTTTTTTTGTTTTTTGTATATAAATGTGAACATCTGGTCCTAATAGAAAATCCTATTTAAAAATGGGCTAAGAGCATTCAGAACAGAAAAGAAAAGAGAAAATGGCCTAAAAATAGTCACACAGAAAAGAACATTCAATCCTGAAAGAACAATAGCGGAGAAAAGAAAATGCCTAAAGCGTGTCTGTCTTTATAAACCTAATGTTCATATCCTTCCCTTCCCCCTGGTCTAACCTGACCCACACTCCCGCCTCCATGGGTTCTTTTTTACTACAAATCCACCCTCCCACTTCACAGATTTCTACTTACCGGATCCAAAGGACCACTGTTTGCAGCATCCACAAGATAGTTGCACCTGCCCAGTACACCCCTTTAGAGGACACAATCCCCTGGATGTCTTTGGTGCTCTACTGCACAGATGCTACAATTTTTTTTGGTGTGTTATATACAAATGGTAGGACAATAGTCCCTTTGGATCTTAAAAGCAGAATTCTGGAAGGTGAAAGTGTGTGAAACATCCCTGTTACTAACGATTACCAAATAATGATTGGGATTGTCTAGGACAATTTTAAAAGATCGTTTCTAGCAACAGAAATGTAATATCTGTATGCAGCTTAATTTACCTGCATTTTTGCTCGATGAATAACTATCTAATTTATTTTTATAAATAGGCCCCATAGTGTTCTTGCTGAAAAGAAACAAAATGCATCTTTTAAGCTGTGTACAGATAATAGATGCTTGTCATCGACCCTTAAAATTGATAAGTGATTCTTCATGCTGGATTGTTAATGATTGACAACTAACAACTGCTGTTGTCTATTGAGAAGGATGCAACTATAGAACACGACAATGCTGTATGTACAGTGCTCCTTCAATGGCTTTAGGTAATTCATGTTAAAACTTTCTGAAAAAACCCTTGCTGAGCCAGCCCTCCAGGCACTCCTTGCCCTAGTGAGACAAAGGATACTATAAACTGCCTTGCTTCTCTTGTGCAATTTCCATGACAGGTGAGGAATTGCCACAGAGATGTTGCCTTGTTATTGGAGGGTAGTAGAAGGTACTTCATGTGCTGGTTTATAAACGTACATTACTGATTATTTTTTTTACACTTTCCTCCCTCATCTGCCGGAACCAGTTTTCAGTACATTAGGGAGGAAGAGATCATATGACTGAGGGAGGATAGTACTGAACAGAACATAAAATGGCAAATTAAGTATATAGAATGACGTGCCTGTAAATGAAAATCATGTATTACCTGAAACCAGGATTTCGGTACAGTTACATATATGTGGCATCAAGTTTGGAAATTACTTTAGGCAGGGACGAAGTAAGTATGGGCACAGAAGAATGCCTGTTAATAAAGGTAAAATATACAGGTAGTCCCAGGGTTACATACGGTTAAAGGACTGTAGGTTTGTTCTTTGAATTTGTATTTAAGTTGGAACAGGTACATTATTTTATTAAATGCAAATAAGACAGATGTTTGTCTCAACATATTATTAGGCAGCATGGTGTCAGTTACTGTTTAATATCCTCACTGTGAGCTAACCACAAACAAATCAAAAAAAAAAAAAAACCTTATTCTAGCCTAGACATTCATTAACTTCTGGAGCAAGCTGTGCTTTGATATGCAAATAGAAAAAACTGCAGTGTATGTCTTGGTCATTAAAGAGTTACAAGAGCTTGCAGAAGAGCTCAGTCTC
>NW_027317496.1:0-13240 GCF_032062135.1 Pyxicephalus adspersus | reverse complement strand
CCAATTTCAGACTTTTGCAACCAAACATCACAAAAAAAATGTAGACCCCCTAATTATTTAAAAAAGAATACATTTATTGTAAAATTAAATATAACACAATATTTTTACCATAAAAGTTTTTCTCTAGAAACATTAATAAAAATATATGAAAATAAATTAATGATTTGTCAATTATTATGTTTTTTACTTTATTTACTTTTAAAGTTAAATTTCTTTATTTTGGGGATTTATACTAAGTTTTAAGATAACAATAACATTCTTCCTTTTATCTTCATATTAGCTTTATATTTAGTATTGTATTGAGTGTACAAATTACCAAGAGGAAGTCTGAGAAATTCAAAGTTGAATGAAGCCCATAAGGAGGAGTTACGCAGGTTAATGTCCGAAGATTGTGGAAAAAGCCTCGGGGAAATAAAGGGTCAATTAAATTATTTGCCAAATTTGTAATTAATGTATCTATTCCAACAATAGATAGATGCATTGATAAATTCCAATGGTCATTAAAAAGAACTTTTTTATTCCTGCAAGGCACAATGATTCCCACTCCCTTCAAGAAAGGCTTAGAGCTATGCTAACAAAATCCTTGATCTCATTGCTAAGGAAGATGGAAAAAACATCTACTTTCTTGATGAAGTAGGTTTTACCATTTCAATGAGAACCAAAAGGAGGAGGATCTCCTACTGGGCAAAAGAGGGTGCATGTTGTGGCTGGAGTACATTCCAGAAATTATTTAATGTGTTGTGTGTGGAAAAAAAATGGGACCATCCACTTTGAGTCACAAGCACGAGCATTTAATCAAGAAGCATTCCTCAATTTTATTGAAGTTTTGAATGTTGTTAGTGAAAAGAGTGTACTTGCAGAACTGTCTTCCTTTAATACCTGTCTGTCACTTTCTTCATCTACTTTATTCATTTTCGTAATTGTGCTCAACATAATATTTTTATATTATCTGTCATATCATTATCTGTCATAATACATCGAATATGTTCCTTTTTATTTTTAAAATCTTCTAGAACATCCTCCTTCTGAAGATAGTCACTTCTGTGATGTGCCTGGGTGTCCTTTACTCCCAAGGTTCACATTATTGTTTTATTATTTTCATCGCAAATCCAACATTATTAGCAAAATAATGTGACGTGTGCATGCTTCCTTTTTTAATGAGGACAAAATGTCCCGTCAGACCTTTTCGTTTTTCGTAGTTCTTCCTTTTTACATTTGGCCTCTTCAAAATATAAGTTTCTATCTACTTTCTCTTTCCAGGAAAACACCAAGTTTTCAGGAAAGTTTTTTATGAAGACAAAATGACCCGTCAGACCTTTTCGTTTTTCGTAGTTCTTCCTTTTTACATTTGGCCTCTTCAAAATATAAGTTTCTATCTACTTTCTCTTTCCAGGAAAACACCAAGTTTTCAGGAAAGTTTTTTATGAAGACAAAATGACCCGTCAGACCTTTTCGTTTTTCGTAGTTCTTCCTTTTTACATTTGGCCTCTTCAAAATATAAGTTTCTATCTACTTTCTCTTTCCAGGAAAACACCAAGTTTTCAGGAAAGTTTTTTATGAAGACAAAATGACCCGTCAGACCTTTTCGTTTTTCGTAGTTCTTCCTTTTTACATTTGGCCTCTTCAAAATATAAGTTTCTATCTACTTTCTCTTTCCAGGAAAACACCAAGTTTTCAGGAAAGTTTTTTATGAAGACAAAATGACCCGTCAGACCTTTTCGTTTTTCGTAGTTCTTCCTTTTTACATTTGGCCTCTTCAAAATATAAGTTTCTATCTACTTTCTCTTTCCAGGAAAACACCAAGTTTTCAGGAAAGTTTTTTATGAAGACAAAATGACCCGTCAGACCTTTTCGTTTTTCGTAGTTCTTCCTTTTTACATTTGGCCTCTTCAAAATATAAGTTTCTATCTACTTTCTCTTTCCAGGAAAACACCAAGTTTTCAGGAAAGTTTTTTATGAAGACAAAATGACCCGTCAGACCTTTTCGTTTTTCGTAGTTCTTCCTTTTTACATTTGGCCTCTTCAAAATATAAGTTTCTATCTACTTTCTCTTTCCAGGAAAACACCAAGTTTTCAGGAAAGTTTTTTATGAAGACAAAATGACCCGTCAGACCTTTTCGTTTTTCGTAGTTCTTCCTTTTTACATTTGGCCTCTTCAAAATATAAGTTTCTATCTACTTTCTCTTTCCAGGAAAACACCAAGTTTTCAGGAAAGTTTTTTATGAAGACAAAATGACCCGTCAGACCTTTTCGTTTTTCGTAGTTCTTCCTTTTTACATTTGGCCTCTTCAAAATATAAGTTTCTATCTACTTTCTCTTTCCAGGAAAACACCAAGTTTTCAGGAAAGTTTTTTATGAAGACAAAATGACCCGTCAGACCTTTTCGTTTTTCGTAGTTCTTCCTTTTTACATTTGGCCTCTTCAAAATATAAGTTTCTATCTACTTTCTCTTTCCAGGAAAACACCAAGTTTTCAGGAAAGTTTTTTATGAAGACAAAATGACCCGTCAGACCTTTTCGTTTTTCGTAGTTCTTCCTTTTTACATTTGGCCTCTTCAAAATATAAGTTTCTATCTACTTTCTCTTTCCAGGAAAACACCAAGTTTTCAGGAAAGTTTTTTATGAAGACAAAATGACCCGTCAGACCTTTTCGTTTTTCGTAGTTCTTCCTTTTTACATTTGGCCTCTTCAAAATATAAGTTTCTATCTACTTTCTCTTTCCAGGAAAACACCAAGTTTTCAGGAAAGTTTTTTATGAAGACAAAATGACCCGTCAGACCTTTTCGTTTTTCGTAGTTCTTCCTTTTTACATTTGGCCTCTTCAAAATATAAGTTTCTATCTACTTTCTCTTTCCAGGAAAACACCAAGTTTTCAGGAAAGTTTTTTATGAAGACAAAATGACCCGTCAGACCTTTTCGTTTTTCGTAGTTCTTCCTTTTTACATTTGGCCTCTTCAAAATATAAGTTTCTATCTACTTTCTCTTTCCAGGAAAACACCAAGTTTTCAGGAAAGTTTTTTATGAAGACAAAATGACCCGTCAGACCTTTTCGTTTTTCGTAGTTCTTCCTTTTTACATTTGGCCTCTTCAAAATATAAGTTTCTATCTACTTTCTCTTTCCAGGAAAACACCAAGTTTTCAGGAAAGTTTTTTATGAAGACAAAATGACCCGTCAGACCTTTTCGTTTTTCGTAGTTCTTCCTTTTTACATTTGGCCTCTTCAAAATATAAGTTTCTATCTACTTTCTCTTTCCAGGAAAACACCAAGTTTTCAGGAAAGTTTTTTATGAAGACAAAATGACCCGTCAGACCTTTTCGTTTTTCGTAGTTCTTCCTTTTTACATTTGGCCTCTTCAAAATATAAGTTTCTATCTACTTTCTCTTTCCAGGAAAACACCAAGTTTTCAGGAAAGTTTTTTATGAAGACAAAATGACCCGTCAGACCTTTTCGTTTTTCGTAGTTCTTCCTTTTTACATTTGGCCTCTTCAAAATATAAGTTTCTATCTACTTTCTCTTTCCAGGAAAACACCAAGTTTTCAGGAAAGTTTTTTATGAAGACAAAATGACCCGTCAGACCTTTTCGTTTTTCGTAGTTCTTCCTTTTTACATTTGGCCTCTTCAAAATATAAGTTTCTATCTACTTTCTCTTTCCAGGAAAACACCAAGTTTTCAGGAAAGTTTTTTATGAAGACAAAATGACCCGTCAGACCTTTTCGTTTTTCGTAGTTCTTCCTTTTTACATTTGGCCTCTTCAAAATATAAGTTTCTATCTACTTTCTCTTTCCAGGAAAACACCAAGTTTTCAGGAAAGTTTTTTATGAAGACAAAATGACCCGTCAGACCTTTTCGTTTTTCGTAGTTCTTCCTTTTTACATTTGGCCTCTTCAAAATATAAGTTTCTATCTACTTTCTCTTTCCAGGAAAACACCAAGTTTTCAGGAAAGTTTTTTATGAAGACAAAATGACCCGTCAGACCTTTTCGTTTTTCGTAGTTCTTCCTTTTTACATTTGGCCTCTTCAAAATATAAGTTTCTATCTACTTTCTCTTTCCAGGAAAACACCAAGTTTTCAGGAAAGTTTTTTATGAAGACAAAATGACCCGTCAGACCTTTTCGTTTTTCGTAGTTCTTCCTTTTTACATTTGGCCTCTTCAAAATATAAGTTTCTATCTACTTTCTCTTTCCAGGAAAACACCAAGTTTTCAGGAAAGTTTTTTATGAAGACAAAATGACCCGTCAGACCTTTTCGTTTTTCGTAGTTCTTCCTTTTTACATTTGGCCTCTTCAAAATATAAGTTTCTATCTACTTTCTCTTTCCAGGAAAACACCAAGTTTTCAGGAAAGTTTTTTATGAAGACAAAATGACCCGTCAGACCTTTTCGTTTTTCGTAGTTCTTCCTTTTTACATTTGGCCTCTTCAAAATATAAGTTTCTATCTACTTTCTCTTTCCAGGAAAACACCAAGTTTTCAGGAAAGTTTTTTATGAAGACAAAATGACCCGTCAGACCTTTTCGTTTTTCGTAGTTCTTCCTTTTTACATTTGGCCTCTTCAAAATATAAGTTTCTATCTACTTTCTCTTTCCAGGAAAACACCAAGTTTTCAGGAAAGTTTTTTATGAAGACAAAATGACCCGTCAGACCTTTTCGTTTTTCGTAGTTCTTCCTTTTTACATTTGGCCTCTTCAAAATATAAGTTTCTATCTACTTTCTCTTTCCAGGAAAACACCAAGTTTTCAGGAAAGTTTTTTATGAAGACAAAATGACCCGTCAGACCTTTTCGTTTTTCGTAGTTCTTCCTTTTTACATTTGGCCTCTTCAAAATATAAGTTTCTATCTACTTTCTCTTTCCAGGAAAACACCAAGTTTTCAGGAAAGTTTTTTATGAAGACAAAATGACCCGTCAGACCTTTTCGTTTTTCGTAGTTCTTCCTTTTTACATTTGGCCTCTTCAAAATATAAGTTTCTATCTACTTTCTCTTTCCAGGAAAACACCAAGTTTTCAGGAAAGTTTTTTATGAAGACAAAATGACCCGTCAGACCTTTTCGTTTTTCGTAGTTCTTCCTTTTTACATTTGGCCTCTTCAAAATATAAGTTTCTATCTACTTTCTCTTTCCAGGAAAACACCAAGTTTTCAGGAAAGTTTTTTATGAAGACAAAATGACCCGTCAGACCTTTTCGTTTTTCGTAGTTCTTCCTTTTTACATTTGGCCTCTTCAAAATATAAGTTTCTATCTACTTTCTCTTTCCAGGAAAACACCAAGTTTTCAGGAAAGTTTTTTATGAAGACAAAATGACCCGTCAGACCTTTTCGTTTTTCGTAGTTCTTCCTTTTTACATTTGGCCTCTTCAAAATATAAGTTTCTATCTACTTTCTCTTTCCAGGAAAACACCAAGTTTTCAGGAAAGTTTTTTATGAAGACAAAATGACCCGTCAGACCTTTTCGTTTTTCGTAGTTCTTCCTTTTTACATTTGGCCTCTTCAAAATATAAGTTTCTATCTACTTTCTCTTTCCAGGAAAACACCAAGTTTTCAGGAAAGTTTTTTATGAAGACAAAATGACCCGTCAGACCTTTTCGTTTTTCGTAGTTCTTCCTTTTTACATTTGGCCTCTTCAAAATATAAGTTTCTATCTACTTTCTCTTTCCAGGAAAACACCAAGTTTTCAGGAAAGTTTTTTATGAAGACAAAATGACCCGTCAGACCTTTTCGTTTTTCGTAGTTCTTCCTTTTTACATTTGGCCTCTTCAAAATATAAGTTTCTATCTACTTTCTCTTTCCAGGAAAACACCAAGTTTTCAGGAAAGTTTTTTATGAAGACAAAATGACCCGTCAGACCTTTTCGTTTTTCGTAGTTCTTCCTTTTTACATTTGGCCTCTTCAAAATATAAGTTTCTATCTACTTTCTCTTTCCAGGAAAACACCAAGTTTTCAGGAAAGTTTTTTATGAAGACAAAATGACCCGTCAGACCTTTTCGTTTTTCGTAGTTCTTCCTTTTTACATTTGGCCTCTTCAAAATATAAGTTTCTATCTACTTTCTCTTTCCAGGAAAACACCAAGTTTTCAGGAAAGTTTTTTATGAAGACAAAATGACCCGTCAGACCTTTTCGTTTTTCGTAGTTCTTCCTTTTTACATTTGGCCTCTTCAAAATATAAGTTTCTATCTACTTTCTCTTTCCAGGAAAACACCAAGTTTTCAGGAAAGTTTTTTATGAAGACAAAATGACCCGTCAGACCTTTTCGTTTTTCGTAGTTCTTCCTTTTTACATTTGGCCTCTTCAAAATATAAGTTTCTATCTACTTTCTCTTTCCAGGAAAACACCAAGTTTTCAGGAAAGTTTTTTATGAAGACAAAATGACCCGTCAGACCTTTTCGTTTTTCGTAGTTCTTCCTTTTTACATTTGGCCTCTTCAAAATATAAGTTTCTATCTACTTTCTCTTTCCAGGAAAACACCAAGTTTTCAGGAAAGTTTTTTATGAAGACAAAATGACCCGTCAGACCTTTTCGTTTTTCGTAGTTCTTCCTTTTTACATTTGGCCTCTTCAAAATATAAGTTTCTATCTACTTTCTCTTTCCAGGAAAACACCAAGTTTTCAGGAAAGTTTTTTATGAAGACAAAATGACCCGTCAGACCTTTTCGTTTTTCGTAGTTCTTCCTTTTTACATTTGGCCTCTTCAAAATATAAGTTTCTATCTACTTTCTCTTTCCAGGAAAACACCAAGTTTTCAGGAAAGTTTTTTATGAAGACAAAATGACCCGTCAGACCTTTTCGTTTTTCGTAGTTCTTCCTTTTTACATTTGGCCTCTTCAAAATATAAGTTTCTATCTACTTTCTCTTTCCAGGAAAACACCAAGTTTTCAGGAAAGTTTTTTATGAAGACAAAATGACCCGTCAGACCTTTTCGTTTTTCGTAGTTCTTCCTTTTTACATTTGGCCTCTTCAAAATATAAGTTTCTATCTACTTTCTCTTTCCAGGAAAACACCAAGTTTTCAGGAAAGTTTTTTATGAAGACAAAATGACCCGTCAGACCTTTTCGTTTTTCGTAGTTCTTCCTTTTTACATTTGGCCTCTTCAAAATATAAGTTTCTATCTACTTTCTCTTTCCAGGAAAACACCAAGTTTTCAGGAAAGTTTTTTATGAAGACAAAATGACCCGTCAGACCTTTTCGTTTTTCGTAGTTCTTCCTTTTTACATTTGGCCTCTTCAAAATATAAGTTTCTATCTACTTTCTCTTTCCAGGAAAACACCAAGTTTTCAGGAAAGTTTTTTATGAAGACAAAATGACCCGTCAGACCTTTTCGTTTTTCGTAGTTCTTCCTTTTTACATTTGGCCTCTTCAAAATATAAGTTTCTATCTACTTTCTCTTTCCAGGAAAACACCAAGTTTTCAGGAAAGTTTTTTATGAAGACAAAATGACCCGTCAGACCTTTTCGTTTTTCGTAGTTCTTCCTTTTTACATTTGGCCTCTTCAAAATATAAGTTTCTATCTACTTTCTCTTTCCAGGAAAACACCAAGTTTTCAGGAAAGTTTTTTATGAAGACAAAATGACCCGTCAGACCTTTTCGTTTTTCGTAGTTCTTCCTTTTTACATTTGGCCTCTTCAAAATATAAGTTTCTATCTACTTTCTCTTTCCAGGAAAACACCAAGTTTTCAGGAAAGTTTTTTATGAAGACAAAATGACCCGTCAGACCTTTTCGTTTTTCGTAGTTCTTCCTTTTTACATTTGGCCTCTTCAAAATATAAGTTTCTATCTACTTTCTCTTTCCAGGAAAACACCAAGTTTTCAGGAAAGTTTTTTATGAAGACAAAATGACCCGTCAGACCTTTTCGTTTTTCGTAGTTCTTCCTTTTTACATTTGGCCTCTTCAAAATATA
The DNA here is from genome assembly GCF_032062135.1 of Pyxicephalus adspersus. Classification (NCBI taxonomy): domain Eukaryota; kingdom Metazoa; phylum Chordata; class Amphibia; order Anura; family Pyxicephalidae; genus Pyxicephalus; species Pyxicephalus adspersus. The sequence goes on along the minus strand of NW_027317496.1, from coordinate 5,356 downwards.
AGTTTCTATCTACTTTCTCTTTCCAGGAAAACACCAAGTTTTCAGGAAAGTTTTTTATGAAGACAAAATGACCCGTCAGACCTTTTCGTTTTTCGTAGTTCTTCCTTTTTACATTTGGCCTCTTCAAAATATAAGTTTCTATCTACTTTCTCTTTCCAGGAAAACACCAAGTTTTCAGGAAAGTTTTTTATGAAGACAAAATGACCCGTCAGACCTTTTCGTTTTTCGTAGTTCTTCCTTTTTACATTTGGCCTCTTCAAAATATAAGTTTCTATCTACTTTCTCTTTCCAGGAAAACACCAAGTTTTCAGGAAAGTTTTTTATGAAGACAAAATGACCCGTCAGACCTTTTCGTTTTTCGTAGTTCTTCCTTTTTACATTTGGCCTCTTCAAAATATAAGTTTCTATCTACTTTCTCTTTCCAGGAAAACACCAAGTTTTCAGGAAAGTTTTTTATGAAGACAAAATGACCCGTCAGACCTTTTCGTTTTTCGTAGTTCTTCCTTTTTACATTTGGCCTCTTCAAAATATAAGTTTCTATCTACTTTCTCTTTCCAGGAAAACACCAAGTTTTCAGGAAAGTTTTTTATGAAGACAAAATGACCCGTCAGACCTTTTCGTTTTTCGTAGTTCTTCCTTTTTACATTTGGCCTCTTCAAAATATAAGTTTCTATCTACTTTCTCTTTCCAGGAAAACACCAAGTTTTCAGGAAAGTTTTTTATGAAGACAAAATGACCCGTCAGACCTTTTCGTTTTTCGTAGTTCTTCCTTTTTACATTTGGCCTCTTCAAAATATAAGTTTCTATCTACTTTCTCTTTCCAGGAAAACACCAAGTTTTCAGGAAAGTTTTTTATGAAGACAAAATGACCCGTCAGACCTTTTCGTTTTTCGTAGTTCTTCCTTTTTACATTTGGCCTCTTCAAAATATAAGTTTCTATCTACTTTCTCTTTCCAGGAAAACACCAAGTTTTCAGGAAAGTTTTTTATGAAGACAAAATGACCCGTCAGACCTTTTCGTTTTTCGTAGTTCTTCCTTTTTACATTTGGCCTCTTCAAAATATAAGTTTCTATCTACTTTCTCTTTCCAGGAAAACACCAAGTTTTCAGGAAAGTTTTTTATGAAGACAAAATGACCCGTCAGACCTTTTCGTTTTTCGTAGTTCTTCCTTTTTACATTTGGCCTCTTCAAAATATAAGTTTCTATCTACTTTCTCTTTCCAGGAAAACACCAAGTTTTCAGGAAAGTTTTTTATGAAGACAAAATGACCCGTCAGACCTTTTCGTTTTTCGTAGTTCTTCCTTTTTACATTTGGCCTCTTCAAAATATAAGTTTCTATCTACTTTCTCTTTCCAGGAAAACACCAAGTTTTCAGGAAAGTTTTTTATGAAGACAAAATGACCCGTCAGACCTTTTCGTTTTTCGTAGTTCTTCCTTTTTACATTTGGCCTCTTCAAAATATAAGTTTCTATCTACTTTCTCTTTCCAGGAAAACACCAAGTTTTCAGGAAAGTTTTTTATGAAGACAAAATGACCCGTCAGACCTTTTCGTTTTTCGTAGTTCTTCCTTTTTACATTTGGCCTCTTCAAAATATAAGTTTCTATCTACTTTCTCTTTCCAGGAAAACACCAAGTTTTCAGGAAAGTTTTTTATGAAGACAAAATGACCCGTCAGACCTTTTCGTTTTTCGTAGTTCTTCCTTTTTACATTTGGCCTCTTCAAAATATAAGTTTCTATCTACTTTCTCTTTCCAGGAAAACACCAAGTTTTCAGGAAAGTTTTTTATGAAGACAAAATGACCCGTCAGACCTTTTCGTTTTTCGTAGTTCTTCCTTTTTACATTTGGCCTCTTCAAAATATAAGTTTCTATCTACTTTCTCTTTCCAGGAAAACACCAAGTTTTCAGGAAAGTTTTTTATGAAGACAAAATGACCCGTCAGACCTTTTCGTTTTTCGTAGTTCTTCCTTTTTACATTTGGCCTCTTCAAAATATAAGTTTCTATCTACTTTCTCTTTCCAGGAAAACACCAAGCCATTTCTCTATTTAGGCCTAAAAAGGCTGGCTATGAATAGAAGGATAGTGGTACACTATTCTTTACTACCATTTAAATAATGTGGTTTTTGAATTTTTCTGGTGTCATTGTTATGGTAACTTTGTCAGATATAAAGAATCTTCTTAGTTGTGTTTGGTCGCCAGTAGATTTCTAAACATTTTTTATCCCAGAAGTAGATAGAATAATTTCATTGATATCTTTCTCATTCACATCTTTTAACACTTTTAGGATGAAAACACTGCAAGTGTCTTTTCAAATTTAATGCTCTTGTAGGTGCATTTTTGTTAGACCAACTGAAACTGCTAATTTTTGCATCCCTTTGTTTTTCATCATCATCTTCAAGAATTTATTGGCACATGTTTCCCATCACTTGATAATGTAAAGTTCTCATAAACAGCAGACTTTTTGCCATTGTGAATGGGGTGCCGCTTTCACTAAAATATAAATATAAAATATGGTATACTAACTAGCATATTCTTTGATTAAAATACAAACATACACATAGTCCTGCACTTTTGCAAACTTACATACAACACGACACTATATACACAAATAAGCTATAGCCCTGCACTAAACTTTGACTTAATTTGTCCATTACAGAAAAACATGCAAAAACATATATACTATACACACACAACACAGCCCTACATTTTACTCGGAAACATACACACAGTATGCACTATACACAAACATTTATACATTCCTGCATCATACACTCAAACATACACATAGCCCTGCAGTTTTATACATAAACATGCACACAGCCTTCCATCATAGTACACACAAGCAGCCATTCAGTTTAAAAATTAACATGAACACTTCCTCTAATTTCTTCTAAGCTCTTTTAGCAGACAGAGGAAGTTGAACAGATGCTGTTGCCTTTATCTTTGTTTGCTGATCTCCTGGTGAAGACGGGGCAGTGGGAGGCTCCAGGGCCAGGGGGGGCACTTAACTAACGTCCTAGTATTAGGTGGTGTGCAAAATGATGTTAAAGTTCAGCCCTGGATGAGAGCATATATGGAGAGTGCAGACAGGACACCTAAACACACATCAAGCCATAGTGCTCACCTACACCAATATCATTACACTTGTTTACACTCAAATGAACTTGTTAAACACAATATATCTGAAATAAAATTAAAACACCTTTTGTAATGTACATAATCCAGATTACAAAAATGTAAATGTCAGGTTGTATATAGTGGGCATGCCATAAAGTCTAAAAATTTCTTGAATAAAGACTGGCACCAATGCTGCTGCTGATGGTAAAGCTGAAAGAGATACAAAATGGTCCATTTTGGAAAAACTATCCACAACCATCCAAATAACCGTACTGCTATCATAAAGAGAGGAAGATCAGTGATAAAATCCATGGATAGATGACACCAGGGTTTTGTGGGAATAGGTAGTGGAAGAAGTGGGCCTGACAGGGCGCAGGTGGCAGATTTTGAGCACAAACAGCACAGACCTTGACATAGTCTGTCACATGCTTCCAAAGATTGGGCCACCAGTACTGTCAGGAGAGAAAAGTGTATGTTCTATGAACACCTGGATGACCAGAAAGTTTCGATTCATGTGCCCAACGCAATATTTTGGTGCAGAGTTGAGGAGGCACCAAGGTTTTACCAGGAGTGATAGCGGATTTCTGGATAGAGGTCAAGGCCAGAATGCAGGCTGGAGGGATGATAAACTCTGGCTCCGCAACAATCTCGGAATCCTGTAGATCAAATGAGCAAGAAAGTGCATCTGCTCAGGAGTTGTTGGAACCAGGTTTAAAAGTAATCACAAAATAAAAATGAGAAAAGAATAATGACCAACGGGGTTGAGACAGCAAGCAGACTGAAGATACTGAAGGTTTTTGTGGTCAGTAAAAATAGTGATATTGTGAGGGGAACCCTCCAAAAGGTAACACCATTCTTCCAAAGCTAACTTGATAGCCAATAGTTCTCTGCCTCCGAATGAATAATTCTTTTCTGCTGGGGAAAACTTTCTAGAAAAGAATGCACATTGGCGTCTTGCTCCAGTGGGGGTCTGAAAGAGAAGTTCCCCCACTGCAACAGAGGAGGCATCAACCTCAAATGAAAAGGGTTTGGACACATTTGGCTTAACCAGAGCAGGGCCAGAAAGGAAAGCTTGCTTCAGAGCATGAAAGGCCTCAATAGGCTCAGAGGGCCAGTTCTTGGGGTCAGCATCCTTCCGGGTCAGGGCAGTGATGGGAGCTACCAGCGCAGAATAATTTCTAATAAATTGCTGGTAGTAGTGAAGCCCAGGAACCGCTAAGTGGCTGTAGGGCCGCAGGGTAGCAGCAAGTTAGAAATAGCCAAAACCTTTTCAGGATCCATTGAGAGACCCCCTTTGGAGACAATGTAGCTCAGAAAGAGCACATTGGGGAGTTCAAACAAGCATTTCTCAGCCTTCCTTTAGAGTCCGTTGTCTCTGAGACTTTGTAGGACCAGGCGGACAAGCTGTCTGTGAGAGGGCAGGTCAGGGGAAAAAATCAGGATTTTATCCAGATAGACCACAACACAGATGTAAAGTAGGTCACGAAATACCTTGTTGACAAAGTGCTGGAAGACAGCCGGGGCATTACAGACACTGAAGGGCATCACCAGATACTCATAATGCCCATCCCTGGTAATAAATGCTGTTTTCCATTCGTCCCCCTCCTTGATCTGAATTAGGTTATAGGCCCCTTGGAGGTCTAGTTTGGTGAAAACCTGGGCACCACGAATACGGTCAAAAAGCTTTGGGATAAGCGTCAACGGGTATCGGTTCTTAATCATGATGGCATTCAGACTGCGATGGTCCATGCAGGGGTGGGAGTCCCATCTTTCTTCTGAAAAAGAATCCTGCACCAGCAGGGGAGGACGACTTGCCAATAAATCCTCACTGCAGGTTTTCCTTAATGTACTCACTCATAGCCTTAGTCTCAGGGAGACTGAGAGGGTATACCCGCCGTCTGGGAGATGTGGAACCAGGTATGATTTCTCTAGCACAGTCATAGGAGCAGTGTGGAGGAAGCAGCTCAGCCTGGCATTTAGAAAAGACATCTTGAAAGTCCAAGTACTGAGTAGGGATGGATGGATCGATGGAGCAACCTCAGACAATGAGAGAGTGAGAGGTTTGAACTTAGTCAAACACTGGGAGTGGCAAGAGGGACACCAAGCCTTCCAAGCCCCAATACTTCTGGAGTAGACCAATCTAACACTGGAGAGTGTTGTTGAAGCCTTGGGAGTCCCTAGATTACCGCAGATGAGGCCTGCGGAAGAACCAGGAAGGTGATAGTTTCTTGATGTAGCAC
>NW_027317495.1:0-13272 GCF_032062135.1 Pyxicephalus adspersus | reverse complement strand
CTTCTCATGCACCTGTGCTTCTTTACCAGCATCGTCCTGTAAAAGAATCTTCCATGAAAGCTAATTTAAGAACAGCATATTAAAGTTGTTATGTCTTTATCAAAATATTTTTCACTGACAGAATTTACTGCCGTCCTCATTTACGAAGACGGCAGAGCAACATGACACACTAGAATGCAGAAGGCGTGCTATTTTCTCTAAACAAAACAAAGGTTAATCACTTTAAGGCTAAACCATCATGCCTGGAAGAGTCTGTGCTGGAAGGCAATAACTTGGTTATTTCATTGACATACCTTTGACTAGCAGAATGACTGATTTAGCCTACAACTGAAAACAAATCCTGCTTCATTTTGAAGTTTTATCCAATAAGGCTACTGAGGCTATATGAGTTTGGTGGAAACATGTTATATATGTGTAGTCAGGTTGCTTTTACCTTATTAAGGAAGTACCCTAAAACCAAAACGCGGCCCTACAAATGCCTTTCCACAACAAATTGAATTAAGGGTTGAATATCTAAATAGATTTAGCAGCTACGAAGGCCAAACATGTACTGCCACTGAGGAACACGGTGTGCATTTCATACACAGACTGCCTTAATAACTTTAAATGATAAATGAGAGCACATAGATACATGAATATAATGAACCGAGTTTGAAATGAAAACCAGCTGGGTTCAGTCACAAATGTTTTTGGGTAGGCAAAATAAATATGAATATTGTTCATTTTCCCTGAGGGGGAATCGAACTCATGAGTGAAGTATTACAGCTCACACTCACAGCACACAAAGTCACATATCAAAACCTGTAGGAAAAGCAGCCTTTCAACATGACAAATTACAACAGGTTTAATTTCTTCACATGACAAATTACCCCGAGTTCCCTCTTTTACATAAAAAAACCTGATCCATTACGTACACTAGGAGCTTCTAAAGTGCTGAAATGTAATTTTCTGTATTACAGACTCCGAGCCTGACACATATCTGTAAATATCACAGCTATCTGTAATTAACATTTGCTGACCAAAGCCAACACCTAATTTAGATGAAAGAACATTCAGTCTACCTGTAAAATAAATGTAAAAAGAGACTTATCAAAGCAATGTGAATGTTCGTCTACTTTGCCAAATTTGTGACGTATTACATGTGTAATGTTTGCACACATCATATCTCAAACTTTATACTTTTGCTGATTGCAGATACACTTCTTTAAAAAAAAAAAAAATAAATCAGGGCTTTTCCTATGTTTGAAATCTGCAACCATAAAAAGAATATTATGGCTTCTACATATGGATGTATTATAGACAGAACAAAAACACAACCTATTAATAATTATTGAGATAACTATAGGCAGAAGTACTCTGGGTAGATCTTGATCACATTAATCTAACACTCTATAGCAGTGTTTTTCAACCTGGGTTCCTCCAAAGGTTGCTAGAGATTCCTTGAGCAATTTGCGTGCCTCTCGGGTCATTTTAACTAGCACCAATGATATTTTTGGCTATCTGTAAGGGTGACATTCTTCCCTCTGGCCAGCAATGTAAGAGACATTCTTCCTAGTGACCACCACTATGATTTACTGTGAGTTGTGGATAAAGTAATTATAGTAGAGGTTCCTTAAACACCCAAAATGTCAAGGGGTCAAGAATATGATATGTAAATTAAGTCCTCAAGTACATTTTTGAGTCCCAGGATTTTGAAAGGTTTTAATGAGACCCATTTGGAGATCCAACTATAGAACCTTTAGAGAAACCCAAACAATAGCCAGAAAATGCTACTATAAAATCTTAAAAAAAAACTTGTGACTGGGCCTGGGTTTAAATAATTCTTCTTTTTCTAGGTAATGACTTAATGGTGTTTGAAGTAACTTCCTTGAAAGCTAGAACAATCTCTACGTCTTCCGTTGCCAATGCTAGTTTTTGAAAAGTGACCCAGCATTAGAGGTCCTCTTTAGGTAATCTCCAAGGCAGTAGCATTCTTTTTGTGTTTTTTTTCCTTTTAGGTTTAACATATGTAAAAAAAAAAAAAAAATACTGAATATTTGACAATATATTGTAAATTATGTTTATCCAATTTTTGTAACTTGCAAAAAAAATTTAAATACATCGCCAATTATTACATTTTACAAATTGATTTATGACTTATATGCTCTATTATTACAATGAATAGTAATTGTAACATTTGGTTGCTGTAGGTTAGTGCTAGACACATCATTATTGCATAGTTACGGCCCAATATTATATAAGCCTATTAGCCTATTTCTTGAATGATGACATTCAGACCACCCATCTGATTTAGATTTTAGAGGACAGAACATTTTGAAGCACTTCATGGAATAGATGTTTCAGGGACAAATTTCCTCATACTTAAGGGTGAAGCATGCCAGCTACTGGTAATGAAATGAGGGCATCAGTACACACCAAAGACAAATGGCATAAAATTCCCATCATTTTTGTGTTAATTACAGAATAAGGAAAAATAGCCATATCTTAATGGTCTTCTCATTTGGCATTAGCTTCCACCCTGTTTAATTGCCTAATTAATACCACTGTGCGTAATGGAGTGAACTGGAGGTTGGATGTCTTCCCTTAGTACTTCAGAATCTAGAGGACACTTTTCTTCAATACTTAAAAAAATAAATAAAACATGGTGACACCTACATTTGAAAAAGAAGTGTAAATTGTGGAACACAGGCAGCGATATTCTTTACTTGTTCTAACTCATGCAGATAAAACCATATTGGCGAGTATGAGTTATTAAACTCACCATTCATTTCAAGTTAAATGTGTGATAGGAATTTGCCTTTAATTGTTTTAAATATTACAGAAAACATAAAATGCATGTCCAACTATAGAGATTTAAGCAAGCTCAAGAGACCTAAAGCCCAATTAAAGGCACTAAAGAGACATACAGATATTTTACTAACAACCTACACTTTTCAGGGTGTCTGGTATAATACTGGTATAAAACACTAACTGCTCTCAGTAAAACATAGACCCGCTCAGAAATGCCTCTGCCCTCTTCTACAATATAAGTGTTAGGAGATTCTTATCTGGCCAGCGATCCCGTATGGCCAGCGATCCAGTATCACCGCATTATCAAACCCTGTTTATTCTGTCCAGCAATGTCACTTGCAGTAGCAAGGAGAAATAAATCTAGGAAGCAACCCTGGCTTCTTTTTTTCCAAGATTATTCCCAGACATGGGCCTTTAATCATTTTGAGGGGACCCACCTCTCTCCTCCGGGCCTAGACCTAGCTTCAACTGCAGAAGCAAAACTTTGTGGTCTTCAGCGAGGTTGCAGACCAGCGGAAGAATATGCATAGGATAAGGGGGAATCAGGTGGGTCGGGAGATTACAAGGCACAAAACTTTACAAACACCCAAATCACTATTATCCATACTTCCAAAAATAGCTGCCGACAGATGAGCCGTAATAAAATGATTATTATTATCCTTCCAATGTTAATATTTCTGTAAAGTGTTTTATAAAATGTCAGCACAATAAAAATATGGGAAATAATAATACTACTAATAGTAATAAAAAATGAAACGCTCCTTATCCCTAGAACAGCAACCATGGAAAGTGCATGTTGCTGACAAAGAAGATGTGACGTCACACGGGTGTTTATACACAGTCTCATTTGGGTCATTATCGTATATATTAAAGTGTAAATATTTAAAGCAATCAAATTTAGGTCTTTCCTACTATTGTTCACTGTTGCTAGACAAAGCAAACAGAGGATTCCATTAATGTGCATAGAAGTTTTGTTAGTATGAGCAACAGCACAATGGAACTCTAGGCTATAATTTAGAAGACCAAATACCTCTCTTCATGTTTCAAAGACTTTGGAGAATGTATGAACAAAACTCCCTGGAAGGCTTTCTCTCTAAACTCAGTCCCAAGTGGCTGCCTTGCCAGATGGAGTTTGTGAAGATTATTAGGATACAATTTTTAGATAAACAACAAACCTGGATGTACTCATGTTGTTCCAGATGTACTATCTGCTAATCTTTATTTAGGGGAAATTTATTAAGGTTTTACAATCTTCTTTACAAGCAGCTCCCACTTCATTTTAATGTGCACATAATTTGTTGGCTCAGCTTTTCATTAAGGATTGCAATTTACGTATTACTTCAGAGATACTTGATAACCAGGTATTCAAAAAAATGTAATGCTAAATGGTGATTTTTTTATGTTCTTTAAAAAAAAAATCTGTTTAAAAGGAAAAAAAATCTCCTATTTGGGAAAGTGAAGATTTTCTTCATATTCATTTAATGCTATTGCATCCAAACCATACTTGTTATTAATATTTCTATTATTAATATTACTAAAAATAATAAACTGCATTTATAAAGCACTGACATATTATGCAGCACTGTACATTAAATAGGGAATGCTTATTAAAAGTTTCAATCTACTAGATTGTAAGCTCTTCGGGGCAGGGTTCTCTCCTCCTGTATCACTGTCTGTATTAGTCTGTCATTTGCAATCCTTATTTAATGTACAGTGCTGCTTAATATGTTGGCGCTATATAAGTCCTGTTTATTAATAATAATAATAATAATATCAAAATCTTTTAATTGTACAAATGCACCTTACTTTTAAATATAAGGTTCCTGTTGCCCCTTCTAGATGGCACTACATAGGGCCTGACTGAAAAAGATAGACTATCATTGAAGAACTATAAAACCTGAAATTATTTTCTTAAAAATCATTTGTTATTAATTAAAAAGTGTTTTCAATCTTGGACCGTATGCATTCCAGGTTTGATCATCTAGTTTTTCCTATGATAGCCTATCATCTCCAGCCTCGCAAAAAAGTTTCTTAAATAAATCAGGCCCATTGTCTATAACTTTTTATGTGAATTAATACACTGAATGTGAATGCTTTTCAAAATCTCTGACTGCTAGTAATTTAACTTTCATTTTCCTAATGTAACAGTCAATCCATTCTTCTGCTTTCAGTGTGATTCTCCCACACAGACCACATGGGCACCTGATAATCAAAATCCCATATGAGGTCTGACATGTATAATACCTTGGATATAAATAAGATATCCTATGTGTGGATGAGATGCAGTAGATTCATAGACTAAATATTGTATATCCTGAAGATTAAAATGTGGACTTTCATCTCTATTTGTTATTATAATAACATGGGATACAAAATGTTCACATATTTGTATTGTTTTTTCCTCCTTGTTTAAGATTTATCAGATGAATAATCCACTTGTCTGGAAACACAATTAATGAAAGGGGTTTCATTTATTACTATTGTATCACTTTACTTTGTTATTTGTTGCTATCTAATATGTTTTCAGTTTATTCTAAGGGGAATCAAAACAGTGACATTTTTACTTTAATACTGAACATTATAACATATAAATTATTTTTCAAAAAAGGACTTAGAGTTCTGCAACTCACTTTCCTGTCGTGCACATAGTTCCTCTATCGCTCAAACGATCATATCTATTATGTGTACAATATCTACGAACGATCGTGTCGTTATCGCTATGTGCAGGATCGGTGCTATACGATCGTTCGTACATATCGTGCAGGATCGTTCATCGTTCGTTTTCCAACGATAATAATTGGAAGTGTGTACGTAGCTTTAGTCTCCCAATGGAGACACTTGTTCTGGCAACAGCTATCCAAAAGGAGATGTCTCCTAATTTGCAAAAGAATTTCTCTTCTGGTTTAGTTTTTGGGGCTGGAAGTGAAGAGAAATCTGCCAATAGGATAGAGACAACAAAAATGATTTTTAAAACATTAAGAGGAGCTAACCTTTTTTGTACTCTTTTTTAAAGCTAACAAAACATTTTATATAATGTCAATGCAATGTAAGTAGTTTTTCATATTTCAACATTTTTATTCAATACATCACGCTTGTGAATTCTTCCCTGAAGGTCGTTGTTAAGGCATTTTTTGCTGGAGGACGAAAAAACCCTCTGTCTCTGTCTTATGCACTTGTATCCTTAAACCAATTTCTGATGGAGACTACAAGTGGTTGTTAAACACAGACTATGCAGCCATGATATATTGTTGTCACTTCTAGTAAACCTACCCTAAGAAAGACCATGCGGTTATTATGGGAGTGCATTCATGCATTTATGCAGACAGTGGCTACAAAAAGTCTGCAAGTGATTAGCCATACTAAGATTCAACAAAGGACAAAAAAAGATTAAATTTTTTTTTTTATTTAAAAAAATGTCAATTGTTTATGATACACAGTAAACATAATTTCATTCTGGTTTAAATTCAAACCAAGTGTTTGCACATTTTTTTTTCTAGGGCTCCTTTTCTGTCCAAATGGCTATAGTTTTGTCAGCAGCCATTACCAAAAGCTCCATCCCTCAATTCTATTAGATTCTATTAGATTTCAGTCACCGTGGTGTGTTTATGTGTGTGAAAATAGTACATCTCTAAATGTTTCCCATCAACAGCGCAAAGCAATTTGCCGAGTTCTTTCTAGTAAGATGATGTATCATTAATGTAAGAAGGAACATGTGGTTTCCTCAGCCTGAAAAATACCATTTAGAACTCATCAGCACCTGGGCTTAATTTATTATTTATGTCAACTTTGCATATTTGTGAAGTTCAAGGGTTTATTGCCCTGGCCTGACCCAGCTAAGTCAGAACTCACATGTGGTTCTCTAGTAGCAATTTCTTTCTAATAAACCTTGCTTTAAACATAAAACGGCATATGCAATTGATTTTGCTAGTGATTAAAAAATGGCATCGTGGTCATTGTTCGTATTTGAAGTTCAAAATGAAATATGTCATTTTATTGCTATTTAATTGCACTATAGGTCAGCGGTATGCAGCGTGTTGTTACGCAGCCATAACAGGCAGTTTAGGGGAAGACTTTGTGAGTCATCAGGAGGGAAAGCTATGGACTTGTCATCATTATCAGTGCAAGGAGAGGAAGGCAAGTTCCATCTGGAGGTCACGAAGTCCAACAAACAGCAAAAGCCATGACTAATGACCGCTGCATATCTCCTCGCCTCTGTTTACAGTATTGGACAATTTTTGATTATTGCTTTCAACTGATACATTCTGCAGAGCCTTGAGTACTGAATGAGAAGAAAGTGTAATCTTGTTGTGGTTGCCATCCTCTTTAAAAGGAACATCCTGTCTACACAAGAGCAATTCCAGATTACAGAAAGTACTATGTACATGTGTATGTGTCAGATACTAAACTTGGCTCTAAAAAAAAATGTGTATTCTTGAAATGATAAGTAACTGAAACTACAGGAAACTGCAGTGCACAATTTCTGGTCATCACACTTTGAGTTGCTCTGCCTAACCCAAATTGCACATTGCGCTGGGAAGTGCATGTACTTCTAGATGCCTTTTTTTTCAACCTTTCTTATCCTTACTGCTGATCTATTTAGTAGAAAAATGGGGATCTTTATCAAAATGCCAAAGGCACTAAATGTTTTATCAATGAAACATGTGCTCACAGCAATTGATCTATAAAGCTGGTTAGCTGCATTTCAATACAATTCAGAGTTTGCTAAGCATACATTTTCTGCAGACCTGCAGATATAATTTCTATATATTTGGCTCATAACAAAGTTTTTTTTTCAGCTGATGAAAAAAGGGGTTTGATTTGGCCAATGGGCAAGCATACCTTTCTGATAATAGGGTTACAGCCCTGTGGGTGTTGTGTTGGTGTGATGTAGGTATCCTGATTTGGAGTGTGGAGTCCAGATAAGGATGTTTGAAGTATGATAGTATAGTACACCTATAGGGAGGCTTTATGGGTCATCTTTATGGGTCATTATTAGACATTAGTCTCTAATTGGTCCATTTATAGGTGGCAATGGGATAGAAAACAGAAATGTCTAATGTATCTATTCTGGAGGTGTTTGGATAGTTCTGTTCAGAGTTCATTCCAACTCAGATTTTAGCTGATCTTCAAGTGAGAAAATTATTCAGTGACAGACATCTGCACCCCCTTCCCTGTCTTCTACAGGGGGCTGATGTCCGTGCATCCCTCTAAAAGGATGAGTACCGCTAGAGAGGTTGCCATTTTGTGCTAGTAAGACAGAGACAGACTGAAGCAGCTATGAGGCTCAAATGTGTAAAAATAAAAAAGGCTTAGAAAAGTTTCTTTTGTGCAATAATGCATATCACTAGGCAAAATTAATTTCATTTTAGTTTTATTAGTTTAATATTTTTATTGAGTTTTATTGAGTTTTACAAATACTGGGCATGAAAGCTTTACAAAATATATAATTTATTAAAAGATAAATTTAGGGATCACTACGTTATTAATTAATGTATATACGTATAACAGATGGCTGTTGGAAATTGTATAATTACAAGGGGCCCATCCCAGGATAAGTATTGTATATATTGTTTTATTGCCTCTTTGTAGGAGATTTAAAAATAGAATCAAGCGCTGCTTACCTGGTGCCGCTGGCATCTTCCAGTGTGCTGTCATCGGATCAGTTCTCCGGCAGAGTTCTCCAGCGTCGAACAGCGTCGAACAAACTCCTGTATCCAATCCAATACAAAACAATGCAAAATAAACACAAAGTAATTGAAATTACATTTTTTTTTTATATTGTAGACCGGTAACTTTCCGAAATATGTTTAAACAAGGGTCTAGTAGATATCCTGAATATAATAAAGTTTGAAACACACAATCATGTAAAAAAACATAATTAAATGTAATATTAAAATTAAATAAAAATTACAAAAATCAGCTTTAACAGCTTTGCTTCAAGAGAGGGGAGGACAGGAAAAAAATCCGTAAGGAAACCAGGCTCTACTCCCCCGAAAGTGACATTGGACTCTGTGCTGCCCCCTGTTTTAAAATTTACCACACTAGGTAGGTGTTTTAGAAAAATATATTACTATACAGTAAACAGAATTATTGCATTTTCAGTATTTTCATTATTTTTTATTTATTTATGCATTCTTGTTTAAGCTGATTTTTTGTGTTTTTATCTAATTTTATTATTACATTTTTTAAAAAAAATTTTTTTTACATGATTGTGTGTTTTAAACTTTATTATATTTAGGATACCTACTAGACCCCTGTTTAGACATATTTGGCTAAGTTAGAGGTCTACAATATAAAAAAAAAAAAATTTCATGAAAAACAGTGTACCGCTTTTGGTACAGAAATCCAGATATCAGTGAGACACCCAGGTGGTTAATTGAATATCAATTCACCTAGCCCATGTATGCAGAATTTGTTAAATAAAATAATTCACTTAAAAATGTTATTATTATGATTATTATTATTATTATTAATAATAATATTTATAATAATAAACAGGATTTATATAACGCCAACATATTATTATATATACGCCTACATTAAATAGAAATGTATGGGTAATATATTAATGTAGTGATGGTATTGGTTAGTAAATGTATAAAGCTGTAAGAAAGATTTCCCTAATCTTAGAATTGTCTTGCTTTAAATTGAATATCTTCAAGTAGGTATTCTTCAAGTAGGTATAACGAAGAATTTAAAATACAGATTTAATATCACAAACATCTGAAAAACTTTGCCTTTTTAGGGTTTTCCCTGCTTTTTTATTTTTTTCCCTCCTAATCTTGTTATAGTAATACCTTTTTCTGGTTATTACAATTGCTTTTTCTCTTTCCCTTTTATTGTTATATCAAGTTGTTTGATTTTATGTTATATAAAAGTATGATGCTAATATTTTTATGCTTTGTTATTTTTGAACCTTTTCTAAATAAATAAGTGTGAAAAAAATCTAAAAACAAATATAAGAAAAAGTAATATATAAAGCTGAACTCAGGACGACTAAGTACACTTTCTAAGCACATATATAAGAAATGTTTAGACAATCCTGAAATTCTGTTTAGATTGTTTTGTGATCCGCACACCCCTGAATTTCAATCATAGCAACAGCAAAGTTTGGACTAAACACAACACAGCCCTTACATTGGACAACAAAGGAACAATGGCACACTGATGAATTAAAACCTTTGGTTACTTTTCTCTTTCCTGTTGTTTTATGGCAACACCTAGATTGTAAGCTGTCAGGGCAGGGTCCTCTCCTCCTGTGTCACTGTCTGTATTCATCTGTCATTTGCAACCCTTATTTAATGCACAGCGCTGCCTAATATGTTGGCGCTATATAAATCCTGTTTAATAATAAATATAATAACATATGCAAACCCCATCATAGCCTAATTTGCTTCAAGTATTACCTTTTTCTAGTCTCTTATAGTGATGTTTTTTTTATTGTTAACTTGTATTTATATATTGTCACCATATTATGCAGCACTTTAAAAAGTCCATAGTCATAACACTAACTGTCTCTCAAAGGGGCTCACAATCATATCTTTATATTAAAATATGTACATATGTGTTAATCATGTACTTATATTATTAGCACCTAAGCTATATTTAAATAAGTTATGTGTTTTCTTTTTTAATATTCAATTTGAGGTCAGCAAGAAGCATACATTTACCAAATTTCAGCCAATCAGCTCCTGTTGTTCTCTTCTGCTCAATAATAAGCATAATGCAGAAACAATCGGGTGGTATAGTTTATGGTTTGTTCACAACATGTTTGACGTCTTTCCCTTTTGCCTCAAGTATCTTTATATGAAAAGGGATAAATACATAAGACTCCACTTAGGAAATGCATACTGTCAAGTGGTAACTCCAGTGTTTGTGTCCGTTGGAGAGCAGATCTTTGTTTTTCTTTTCTATCTGTGTTTAAAATATGTTGGCCACCCAGTGACCTCTTGTAACCTAGCGGTTGAAAATTACAACCATCCATACAAACAAGCAGATGGAGGTCACGGAGAGCAGGGTCTGCTAAAAGTTAGGGCTCATACATTAATTCCTGGACATAATTCATCACAATAAGACACCTTTATCTTGCAGGAACCTTTTCACCTATTACAACAGGGTCAATTTGCAAACCACTTGAGTATTGGAGTTTGGTACAAATAGCATGCTCTCTTCATCTGGGATGTCCTAACTTGGAAAAAATGCCTTTGAAGTTTCAAATCTTAGCAGATTTAGATATAATTTAATCAATCAAGTTAAAAGTCTCCCTCCCTACCAAAGGATTTCATGTAGATCTGTCATCTACTTCTTTTCAAGGGGTGACTGAAAATCCATTTGTCAGGCCTGAGCGGTATGCAGTTGGCTTTACCTGTCAAACAGCTGAAGGTTTTTCAAGCTGAAAAAAGAGAGTGAAATAATGTATACAGAAACGTGTTTGTGCCCATTAGGAAGAGCAGTAAATTACATCTTTGTTATGCCAGTTAGTTAATGATGCCTCTGTTTATCTGAGTTGTAGTTTATTGTTTTTGAGCTGGTAGAGATAAAATTACCTCTGTGAATGTAATTCTGTACACATTATAACAGTTTGCAGACGGGCTCGTTCAATAAAACAGCACAAGCAATGAAGTGTCGTAACACAACAAGCTGTTTTTATAACAACTAACCAAAATCTTTTTTTACTGGTTTTATTCCAAGTAAGCAAATGTTATTTTGTTTAGCTTTTATATTATTCAAGGTGCGGATGAGCAAATTGATTTGCAAGTATGGTGAAACAGCAACAGTTCACTGGCGGGAGCTATAATTTGTCGTTCAGCTTCAACACTGGCATATATCTGGTGTTTACTCCGCGTTTATCTGGTCTTCCTCGTCCTATTTGGCGTGCTCCTACTATCTGATCATTTAAAATAGCACCCTAAACCCATCTTTCCAAACTTGCCTACCCATCTTCTTCTGTCTCCTAAAACCCTCGCAACCTCCAACAACTACATATCTCCCCTCTTATTGTATGCTGCTTCCCCACCTTTTAGATTGTAAGCTCTTCAGGGCAGGGTCCTCTCCTCCTGCTGTGTCACTGTAATTTCCAACCCCTATTTATTGTACAGCTCTGTGTAATATATTGGCGCTATATAAATACTGTTTAATAATAATAATTTCGGAAAATATACTTTCCCTATTGATGCCTTTAGTGCAGGAAGTAAAAGATATATTTCTAGCAAGGTACAAACAGCAAAAAAACAAAAACAAAACATCAGATTTTAACACCCCACCCCAACCTCATCTATTCAAAATTTTAAATATTTTGGCTGGACATACACTTTAGAATCTTCCATGTATTTGATTCTCCACCAGGAAATATTTCAGTGCATGTCAAATTCACTACTTTAATAATAAACCCCTTTTTCACACATAGGGCCATGCAATGTGTTGGGCAATAATATTTACCTGCAACAGCTTAGCCCTAGTGCTCTTCCAAACAGGGGTTAGTTTTAGGAAAAGGCACATTGGATAATCACCAAGGCCCCAATGGACAGAATGTCTGAAGTGCAGGGAGCTGAAATGCTGTGGATTTAGGCGCCCACTTTATTTTCGCTGGGATCCCAATTCGTCTGTTTTTTAATAAATCTACAATTGGCCCAGCAAGGGGCAAGTTTATGGTAACTGTTTACAAAGATATGAATCCTGATGTGCTAATGTGTGAAATGAACCTGTGTTCAATTTAATAATAGGAAAGGTAATGTCTATCGTTTTATGTGTGTAATGTGAAAGTGCTGCTAATTTTCTCTAGGAAAATTTTTTTTTATTATAAACTTTTTTCTTCTTCCCCCCATTCTCCTTCCCCAACCCTGCAGCCTAGGTGCTGGTGAAGAGGGCTGTGCTTTCCTGCAGCATTCCGGGAGGTTATGTCATTAGTTTCTTACAGCAGGTCTCAGGCATGTAATTGTAAAATCCTACAAGATTTGGGGGGATCAAATTGCTCAAGATATCACTCTTTTACAGATTACGATCCCATATATCATCTGTGCAGACACACTCTTAGATTTTGTGATATCTATGCCAATGGGGAGCCAGCTAGAGGGTGGAAGGATCCAGCTTCTGATGGTGATTGAGAACAGAGAAGGGCCTGTTGATAAGTGTGTTGTAAATGTCAATCCACAGGAGATCTGGTGAGTAGTTTTTATTGCTAGGAACTTGAGACCTAGTTAGTAATTTTTTGGGCATCTTGCACCATTCAGCAATTTGCAGGGCTTGCTTTACTTTAGTAATATTTATCTACAGGCACATTTGCCAGCACTAAAACATTGCTGTAACTATCTATAATGAAACAAATATAGGCAGGAATTTTTAGCACTGTCTTATGGCTGCAGATAATAATCCCTTCTGCAATAATATAAAATTTCATCCTATCCCTTAGATCAAGGGTGCCCAACATGTGGATGGCGATCTACCGGTAGATCACAAAGGCAACGCGAGTAGATGGCAGAGTCC
>NW_027317494.1:10274-13348 GCF_032062135.1 Pyxicephalus adspersus | reverse complement strand
AGTTGAGCTGGTGACAAGTAAGAGAACGATAATATTATTATTATTATTACTATTATTATTAGTATTCATAAACAGGATTTATATAGCACCAACATATTACGCAGTGCTGAACATTAAATATTACTGCTTGTTACTTCCTTTACTCATTACTAGGGTGTTAGTGAGCAGACATTTGGTGACCCACTTATTAAAGGGGGTTTCAAGATATCAAATAAATTCCCCAGACCCCCATTACACCAACCCCTGGCCTGCAAATACACCTGGCTGCCTTTCTAACATTTGGCATCTTAGTCAAACTATCCTCTGTGTAACCCAGGGGCCGGCAAACTCCGGCCTTTAGGCCGGATCCGGCCTAGCCGGTAGTTCGTTCTTGACTAACGCCCCCTGGCGAAACCGGCCTAATGCTGGCCGGCAACCCGCGGGTAGCCGGCGGATCGGCCAGGGGGCATTAGGAACCCTGGGATTCTGCCACAGCTCCGGAGCCACCCCTTGCAGTTGTTTCCCTATTTACCGCGGCCGGCGTTGATACTTTCGTTGCCGCGGAAAATAGGGAAACCTCCCTGAAGGTAAATCCCTCTCCTTCGTATGCATTGCGGAGAGGAGAGGGATTTCACTTCAGGGGGCATTCCCTGGTGGCGGCCGGAACCATTAGGGCGAGTCTGTCCTAGTGTGTTCCTGCCCACCCCATAAATTATCTTTGGAGAGTTGATCCTGAAGGTGAGGTGAATCTCTAAAGTGTGTATTGAACATTTATCTATCAAATCTTTAGTAGCTAAGAAAACTCAATCGCCAAAAAGTCCCCCCCCCCCACCCTTGATTTATTTACGCACAAATTATGGTTTGTCTTTCAAATGGAGTGGGAAGGTATCTGAATCTTCTGTTTTACCAATAATTACCAAGAAAAGTGTTATTTCTATGTTTGCTCAAACTACATGGTATGCCTAATTTATACTTAATAACAAGTCCCCTGTTATGTACTAATGATACCTTCATGTTTCAGTTTTGTTCCCTTTCTTGATGGAATTATGTAAAGAGATAGCCCTCACGTATTTTGGTAAATCTATTACCTGTACTAATCTCATAATATTTGTTAGTGACCTATTTTCCTCTGAAAAATAAATACATAAAAAACACATAAAAAGCACTGTTTTACTTACCAAGGAGTCTGTAGCACAGTCTAGTCCTAATTATTATTCTGTTGTAAATACAGGGCTGCTTTGAAATATATATAAATTATTCAGATTGAAGTGTCTTTAGAAAGTTGAGGTTTTTGGCACACAAGCCATGAAAAGTCCATTTTGCACAAAAACCTTTCCCTGACTCTGTTAGTAATAGACCTAGTTGGCAGAGTACTGGTACACTTTTGCTGAGTAACACAAATCCTTTCCCTTCCCCAGCCTGTTAAGGGAAAATGAAAAAAGAAGCAGAAGACTAAAGAAGATTTCTCAGTCACCCTGCTCTTCTACTATTTGCATGATCCTTGTTTGCACATGAGAACTGCAGCAGAAGTGATTGGTTCTCTCCTTCATCCTTCCCCAAGAAAATAAATTGGGTCTAATTTATTAAAGCTCTTCAAGGCTGGAGAGGATACACTTTCATGAGTGAAGCTGGGTGATCCAGCAAACCTGGAATGGATTTCTTCAAAGTAATTTGCTATTTGCTAGCAAGTGCTTTGAATCCTGGACCAGATCCATTCCAGGTTTTGGTGGATCACCCAGCTTCACTGATGAAAGTGTATCCTCCCCAGCTCTGGAAAGTTTTATTAAACCAGATCAATTCAGTCTAAAAATCTAAGATTCTCCAAACAGGCTGGGAAATAGCATTTCTGCTATTTTTATGAACATATTCACCTGGGACTTCTTGCTACAAATGAAGCTTTTATTGACCCATGGGTGAAAACAAAAAATATAGCTATTCTTTTAAATCTTTTATGTTGTGTGAGTTTATAACAAGCAAAAAACAAATGCATATTAAAAAAGAAACAACCCAGAATGGGAGTTTCTATCTTACAAATTACCCGATAAAATGTATACAATTAGCACAGTATAGAAACAGTTACCTCTTTTCTAGGAACCTATTTACATAAATAAATGCCTATGTAAGGTTTTTGCTTTACATTTAAGCAATAAATAATTATTATTAATTAATTAATTATTTAATAAATTTAATTATTAATAATTTATTTTTTCATCTGATAGAACAATGGTCCACTGGGTACAATCTTGATATATGTTAAGATAAATCTGTAGATCACATCAATTGAAATAATGAACACAATATGTAGGTGAAAAAGTATTTCGTTGGTATGAGGCAAAAGTAGTATATAGTATATAGTATATTTTATGATTCTTTCCTATATAAAATCATAACTTCCACATCAAAAGGAGTGAATATAACAATTAATGTAAAGGCAAAAAAATGTATACATGCACATTTCTCTGTTTTTAGACCCCTTAAAGTACAGATAAATTCATTATAAAGTACAAATACTTGTTGATCTTCCAGAAGTGGACTTGGGCTGGTACACTTGAGCAGATCTAATGACCCTAGGTGCCATTCCTATTGGTCCTCTGGACCAACTATGTCTTATAGGGTTTTATATCTGGGATATGTTTATTTCCCTAGTGGTTGAACTTGATGAACTTATGTCTTTTTTTTCAACCTAACATACTACGTAACTATGTCTATAGGGTTTTTATCTGCGATATGTTTATTTCCGTAGTGGTTGAACTTGATGGACATGTTACTTTTTTCAACCTATGTAACGATGTAACTATATACATTGACTGGCTGATAATTGACAGGCATAGCCTGTATGTTTACCAATTCAATTTACCTTAATTATAATGTCTCAAATGGGTATTGGGTAAATGTGACAAATAGCTACTGTAGGGTGAAAGATGCTTTTACTATAAACACAACAACACATGTGTACACTGGAGGTCTCTGTGGAGATGGAGCTGTGTTTTAACACAGACAGAACAAATAAAGACTCTTCTGTGTCTTGACATTCATATATTGGATTTTTTTTTACTAATAATGCATGCAAACCCTTCCAAGGCATAAACTTTCCC